>NC_053126.1:27036288-27206288 GCF_010015445.1 Perca fluviatilis | reverse complement strand
ACACACACACACACACACACACACACACACACACACACACACACACACACACACAAACAGAACAGTAAAGGACAACCCCAGGGTGGTCACAGTACATTTGTGAACGTAACAAACAAATGAGATGCATGTGAGCTGGAGAGTGTCCGTAGGTGTATTTTTGAACTTTGGAGAGAGCCACGTTAGCAGTGTCCCTGTGCTTCATGACACTGGCATCCGTCTGCTCATCTTACTCTTGGCAAGGAAGCAAATAAGCGGATTTTCCAAAATGTCAAACTCTTCCTGCGTAGAAGAAGTGCCCCACTGTTTCACATGCCCATGCTCTTGACAAATGCAGTCTGGAGGCCAAGTTCCAGATGTGCTCCTGCAAACGCTGTGTGAAAGGAGAAAAAAAAGTGTGCAGAGTAAGAGAGGAAGGGCTGGGAGGAATGGAGGTCGGCGTGTGTGTGCGCGTGTGAGTGTATTAGTATGTATGATGTGCGTAAATGGAAAGGCGCATACTGCTAGCGTAAGGGACTTCCACGGCACGCAAGCTTTGCCTCGCCTACACTCTGCTCCGTCCGCATATTCTATCCCTCATCAATAAATAACATGCGAACGCCTCCTCCGCTGCCCCACCTGCTCGGCACTAATCCACCAGCCCCACTCCTGCTCGCTTTCCCCATCCGTCTCCCCCACTTTTTCCTTTCTCTCGGTCTGCCCTCCTTCTCCGCCGTGCAGCATTCACTGTCTTCTCTCCCTGTTTGCAAGGCTGTGGCTTTCTCAGTTTCTAATCCTTTCCCTCTTTCGTTCTCCTTGTTCACCTCGCTCAGCACTTCTCGTCATCCAGCAGATTCAGCCCGGGCTGAAATATGTGTGAACATCAATGTCTGCATTTTTTATTTTTGTAAGTTTGACATTACCACAGACCTGCCAGTCTGCCAATTGATTTATACCCGTACAGAAAAAGACAGAAACATGGTTTAAAAAAATAACAAAAGAAACTGCAAACGGTAAAGCATGGTTTACAAAAATAGTCAGCAAAACGCACAGGTTGATGCTCGTGTCGACCAGCAACAGTGAACACAACGGCTGAGCTGGTTGCATCGTTGAGTTAATTTAACTGATCATGATATTTAATAGTGTAAAAAAAAAAAAAAGGATTGGCGTATTCCACAAATAAATAGCCAAGTTGAGACAACCTTCTCACTTTGTAATTAGATTAGATTCAACTTTATTGTCATTGTGCGGAGTACACAAAATGCAGTTTGCGTCCAAGCAGAAGTGCAAAAAAAGCAGAAAAGTGCAACGTGATATTCCAACACGCAGACATGGGGGACTCGAGTCACATGACTTGACTCGAGTTAGACTCGAGTCGCAAATTTTATGGCTATGGCTGGTAACTTAACATCATGGATCCCTCTCATGGGCGCCGATACCGTGGGTGCTCTGGAGCTCGAGCACCCACGGAAAATACTGACCGCCCACTTGTGCCAGACTGCCAGTTCATTTTTACATTGATCTAAAATTAATAATTTAACATGGCTATGTATGCAACTTGGCTATGTCGGTGGCATTGATTCTTAATTTCCCACGAAGCTGATCGCGGTTACGTGCCAATTAAACTTTTCATCTCCAATCCTATCTGTATTTGTGAGAAGTGGCGCTGTCCTATAGGCTAGGCCTACTTTATGGCTTTATTATGGCGTGTGTGTTCGTGTCGGCCGCTGTCCATTTCCTAAGGTTCTGAAATGCAAACACTTTTTTTTAAAGGGTGTGCGCGTGTGAGCACCCACGGAGGAAAACATAAATCGGCGCATATGTCCCTCTGCACAGAAAATAATAAAGTTTGGCTATAAGGATTACACATCTGACCAGGCAAAGAAAAAAACGAACAGCAGTTTGCAAGGTCTGCAGTACAAAGATTTTCGACGTCGAATTTCATCAGACACTTCAAATCGGGAGAGATTCGGGTTCCAGTCCCCGTATTCAGCTGAATCTCTATTTGGAGGTTTGTGATGGACGGAACTCCCTTCAGTTTTTGGCCATGAATAAGCACACCCTCCCCTCTTTGTTCAAGGTGGCGGTAAGAGCGAATAAAACTAGGCACACATACACACACAACACAAACTGCTCTCTCTCTCTCTCTCTCTCTCTCTCTCTCTCTCTCTCTCTCTCTCTCTCTCATAAACACACACAGACATGCAGACATAAGTATGCGAATAAAGCTAGGCACACATACAACACACTCTGCACTATCACACACGCACATTCACTCACCAATATTAATAACTTTTCACTCACTCTTTCTCAAACACGCACACATTCACTCACAAATACACTAACAAATATCAACATATACTTTCCATTCCATGTGATAAGCAAAGGTGGTGGGATTCAGCTCCTCTTAAAGAATGTGTTTTGTTCTTTAAGAGAAGGAAAGGTTAAAGGATGTGTTTCTGTCTCATAAAAGTGAGGCATGTTTGAAGAATATTATTTGACTTAGGAACCATTATACTTGAATTGTTTGAAGGAATTTCATGATTTGATGTCATGTTTGAGGCATATTGAACAATGTTGATTTATTGTTGGCCTAATATCAGTTTTAGGCTGTGCTTTTTTATCTGTTAATTTAAACTCTTCAGATGTATGTGGACGCAATGTCTTTTGAATATTGAGTAAAAAAATGCAAATAAAACTCCAGCAGTTCATAATCACAGTCTTTAGCTTGTTTAAAAATGGAAACTTTGGTATGACTTGACTTGTGACTTGCTTGACCAAAGCTATGACTTGACTTGACTTGATTGTCACAAAAGATGACTTGGACTTGCTTGAGACTTGAAGGTTAAGACTTGAGACTTGCTTGTGACTTGCCCATGTGTGACTTACTCCCATCTCTGCCAACACGGTCTCACGGCAGTTCGTGAAATGGTCACGCTATTTTTAATCTATTGATTCGTGTTCACGGGGAACGTTTTTGTCATATTTTTCGTGGCGGCCAGCACGAAATGGTCTATACGGAGATTAAAGCAAACGACACACCCCGGGGGGGGGGGAGGACGCCTCACACGCCGGGAGACGGCGTGTGTTTTATTATTCAGCCTTAGCTGCATTACCTTTGTTTAGTCATGAACCTGTTCTGTTGGTGTATAATTGTTATTAATAAGTAGGGGGATATTTTCCACGGCAACACTGTATCCATATACAGACGGCAAGTATCTATCTATTATTATTATTATTATTATTATTAGGGCTGTGCTCGATTGAAGAAATTCTTAGTCGACTAACACTCATTCAATTGCATCGATTAGTTGATTTAATCGGCAGATCTGTATTTCTGAGTTTCTCCGCAAAGAGTCATGCAAAAGCACCACTTTAATTCTCGTGTTTTACCAGAGATGTGCTCGTACGTTTCTTGGAAAATAAGTCATTCAGCATGGAAAAAAAGCATAAATCATGACTAATCGACTAAAGAAATCTAAGTTGACTAAGACCAAAACGACCGATTAGTCGACTAATCGACTAAGGGGGAGCAGCCCTAATTATTATACATGTGTTGGTCACTTTGTCTGCTTGACAATCCCATTTTCCCATCAAGTGAGGGCGAGCAAACAGAGAAATCAATCTTTTTATCTTTTTAGATGAAACGGTTGACAGATGTCGACAAAGTTTCCTTCTGGGGACATCATTTGAAATTGGGGGGAAAAAAAATTGAAGTTGGAAAAAAGGTAATACAATAAAACAATCGCAATAACATGGCTTTGTGACATAAGTATCCTGATTATGTGGTATCGTGAGGCCTCTGGTGATTCCCACCCCTATTAATCAGATTAGAAAAATCACTACTTTTCCTGACACGGTCTCCCCCAGGCCTTTCGTCCATCGCTCTCTCTTCAGCTCTTTCCCGTCTCTTCCTGTTCCCATCTGATCTCATCATCTCCCCCTTCCAACCTCTCCTCTGACCTTCTCGTCCACAGGTAGCTTTCAGTGAGATATATATTAATGTGGCAGTTTAATTAGCAAGAACCCACATGGCTATTGATTATGCACTTGCCTGGGGAAAAGTTTGTCTTCTGCTCCCAGTCATGTATTGATCTCTGGGTGGGAAGGAGCACATCGGCAGTCGCAGAGTTCGCATATCAAGTGGGTGAACCTCCAAGCATACATGGCCTCCACACTCACTGTGGCTCTCTTCAAAGCATCACTACGTATGTACTTTTAGGAGTGGATGTTACCATAAGGCAAGGTAGGCAACTGTCTGGGGCCCCCAACTGACCTACTGCTATATATTTATGATGTGAAGATACCTTGACATATAGGCTTGTCACAATGTGCAATAAATCAATTAATCGCATGATAAATAAAAAATGAGCTCGATCATTTTTAAATGGAAATTACCGCGGCCGGAAAAATTTCAATTGTATTCATTGTTTTTGATTGTGTTTTGGTTTTTATTCCAGTGCATTTTTGGGTTGTTTTGTTCATTTATTGTGGATATTTAAAATATCTTCCAGTTCCAGTGTTAAATATTCTTTAGAAATAAAAGTTTATTGATCTTTGAAAAGGTGTACCTGCATTATTATGCCGTTATCATTATATTAGATATTATCGTTCATCGCAATAATTTCTTGGACAATTTATGGTCCAGCAAAATTTGTTATCGTGACAGGCCTATTGACATAACTTACTTAAAATGCCCTCATAGCGCTTATCATTGTCTTAACTTTTAAGCCTCCTAAAGGTATTTCCCTTTCCTGTTGCTCCCCCCTAAACAGCAGGGCATTACCCTGTCCCTTTTTCCTCCTGACCTTCATATAAGCAGACCAAGATAATAATGATCATATAAGAAAAGAAGACTGCATTCAAGAAATAAGGAAGAGGCAACTATATAGTAGCCTATAGTTCCGTATATAGAGTAGCCGCCACTGAAAAATGAACATACAGTAGAAACTGATTAGGGTCTTTGGATCATATTTCTTTAGCAGTCTGTATATAGAAAATAAGATGGCTGTTTGATTATAAGCGGCCAAGACAAAACCTCAATCTTTAAGCAGTCACTTGAGTGTTTTGGCAGATTCTTTTCTTTTCCAGCACGGCTTGCAGCATGCTTTTGAAATCCAGCCAAACAGAGACACAAGGAGGAGGGCTGGGAAAGCCCTTAACTCTGTGACAAGGATATTAAAAGGCTTCATAATATTCTTGTCTATGGCTCACTTCCCCGCCGTAGCTTTAGGCTCTTTAGCCACAAACGGCTCTGAAAGGTCAAGCTAACACATATTATTTGGGCGCAGATAATCTCCCTCTGTAAATCCAGTTCTATCGTACGTCTTTTTGTCCTGTGGGCGATATACGGCTCTCGGTTTCCTTTGCAGCATTTTGCATATGTTGAGCAATTGAACTATTTGTTTGGCATATTTATGTGGCGTACTACGAACTTCCTGCAACCTCTGTAGCCATCGTTGGGGCTCGCGGCCAATTTAGCCTGCGAGCAAATGCAATAGGTCAAGTTAACAAATGTGAGGCTTCAGACATTATATGGTAGGAAGGAGTGAACGCCTCTGAATTCAAAACAGCGAGGGCAGCATGGCTCCTCGAAGCCATGTAGGTTTAGTGTCTGACAGCTTGGAAATGGACTGTTTTTACCAGTCGCAACAGCAACGCTAGTATTGTTTATGACCTTGTGTGTCTGTGTTTGTGTGTGTCATTGTGGCAAAATATAGTCCTGGAGACACCTACTGTAGCAGGAACTACCGCAGACGCAGATTTTAGTACTTGCCAGGTTTTCATATCATATCAGCGGCTAGATTTTTTTGTCAGGACGATAGCCTTTACAGGTGTGTAGTTCAAAATGACGGCCCAGTATGAAATGGGTGCAGTGTGAGCAAGGGGGCCGGAAGTAGGGGGATGGGAAGCAGGTGTTGGGGATTAGGAAGGTGCAGATTCATTTATTAGCAATTTATCAAAGATGGTTTATAAATATTAATAAAGTTAAATGTATCCGTAACATTACCAAATTGACAAACGATCAAAACGGGGCACCACCGTGGAAACGGTGTCCAATAACTGAACTGTGGAAACAGTCTCATAGGTGGTGTTCTCTTCGAAATACAGATTTTAATTTATTTGAGTAATTTATCTCATATTTATAAAGTGAACGGGAAGGGTGAAATTTGAGCACTGACCTGTTCAACCAGCTGTCACTACAACATATACACAAATAATCACAAACAACTGCTCTTTAAAGTATAATAGAATTGATTTAACTTCAAAATTATTAATTGTCAATCAATAGTTCTTCAATCAATAAACCTATTTACTTGTTATAACTACAACAAAGGCAAAAACAAACTGTGTGTGTGTGTGTGTGTGTGAGAAAGAGGGGGAGGTGACGAGATCACGTGGGTAGCTAAGCCACACAAGATGGTGAACGAAACACCGCGAGATTTGAGGCTCTTCGTAGTTTTTAGCACAAGGCACAAAATGGCTAGCCTGGCTCCGCCCTCCTACGTACTTCCGCTCAATTTTCATTTCCCTTCAGAACTCCGTCTGGGTTCGCGGTATATCCTTGGGTTTTCTCCGGCCAAATATTTGGCGGTCCAATCAGCGAACAGAGGGAGTGGCTGAGAATGATGACGTTAGGACGTGCGCTAGAAAGCCATTCGGTCCGTTGTGGCAGCAACGCTGCCGAATATCCAGAAGTTAAAGCCCGAGCAAGAACAATATTTGCTGAGTTGTGTTGGTGGCCATGATTTTGATGTTGATTTTGTGTGAAAAGTTAGATTTTCCAGCTCGCTCCGTTAGTGATGAAGGAGTTGGCTAAGGCTAACGCTAGCCATGCTAATGCTAAATATAAGCCGAAAGTTGTCGGTCTCCCCTCTTGTTGCACATGCGCATGACATACGTCACGACCAAACGTTAGCGATTGGTTATGGCAGATCCAGAGTGGCTCTGGGCAGATCCAATAGTTTTAAACTTCAACAGAGTACCCGCCTTCAAGGAAGTTAACACTTGTCAATGGAGAGTGGCCAGACTCTCTGCCAGGTGGGGTGTCTAACTGCGTGTCAATCACTGCTCATGCATACGCATTCATTCTCCCTTGTGGGGGGAGGAGCTTAGGAGACCATTTTGGGCTTTAGCAGAAAGGGGGGGGGAGGGACTGAGAAGTTGTCGATGTTCAAATTCTTTGGCTAAGTCCTGGATCTTCCCAATCCTACCTACAGTACCTCTAATAAGACACACCTATATTTCTCTGCCCAGAAACTTCATCCTCCTTACTGTGTGTTCCTGTTTGTTTGGTCCCATAGATGCTCCACGGTAAACAAAACGGGTCCGTCTCACTCGTCAGTGATTCACAGAAAAACCTGGTTTCAGTTCAGTCGACGTCCGATTTTTTTTTCTGCAAAGATGAAACACTGATGCGTGTTTCCACAGGATCCAAGGTGTTACAAGAAGTGGATGACAATGAGATGCGTTCAGGAACCCCGGCCAATAGGGAATCAGAGTTGTTGAAGGTGGCTTGTCTGTAGGGTTTTGTCAATCAATTTTCTAATGGAAGTATGACTTTTAGAGTTTTACAGTTGCATGGAGGCCACGTTCTCTTTGTTTGAAAAGGGCGCTTTTCAAACGTGGACATGTGGACTGTTTATATAATGGACTGTTTTTATGTAGCGCTTTTCTAGTCCTAACAACTACTCAAAGCGCTTTAACATAGCTCATCAGATAAACACTCACACACTCCAATGCGTCAGTGTCTTGCCCAAGTACTTGACACTTCGGCATGGGACTGCATCGATCGAACCACCAACCATCCGATTGGCAGGCGACGGCTTTACCACTGAGCCACAGCCATGTGTGGTTTCCTTTGTCTCAGAGGTCAAGTGCTCTGAGAGCTTTGTTTAAAGATAGTTTTTAACCACACTGCACGGTTCCCAACACAGGGAAGGGGCCAGTGACCCCTCATGTGTGCCCCTGGCCCGATACAGTAGCTCACAGAAGTGAGTACACCCCTCACATTTTAGTAAATATTTCATTATATCTTTTAATGGGACAACACTGAAGAAATTACACTTTGCTACAATGTAAAGTATTAAGTGTACAGCTTGTATAACCATTAATGTCTAAACCGCTGGCAACAAAAGTGAGTACACCCCTATGTTAAATTCCCATAGAGGCAGCCATTTTTAAAGGCCAATTATTTCATGGATCCAGGATACTATGCATCCTGATAAAGTTCCCTTGGCCTTTGGATTTTAAACAGCCCCACATCATCACATACCCTTCACAATACTTAGAGATTGGCATGTGATGTGATGATGTGGGGCTATTTTAATTCCAAAGGCCAAGGGAACTTTTTAACAGCCCAGCGCTGTTAACCGCAGTCAAAACAATCACACTAAATGTGTGAGTGTGTTGAACGTTGTGGTACCATGCTAATGCTTGTTTAGCCACCAAGCATTAGCATGAGCCATTTGTCAATGTAGCACATTGTATTAAGCTGGATCGACATTGAAATATAATAATACATTAGGTCTTTACTGTATAATTGGGTTGCAAAGCGGCATGTAATTAATGAAAAAATGAAAAAGTGTGGCAGAAAAAATGCCGTATTACTGTGACTATAATTCTGTGACAATTACTCTGTGACGCATCATCTGCTGTTCTCGGGGCGTGTTCCTGTGTTTCGCTGGAAGTCAGAGCAACTAGAGGGGTTAAAGGCTATATGAAGCCATTGACAGGCGACTAAATGTTGAGTACCCATTGAGTACGTTCATCCACACCAATATTCCACTATTATTCTGAGTATGACAATATTCCAAATTTGATACAGGTCACGTAAACAGCACATTCTGGTTGGATATTCCGAATAAGGCTTTTTTCCGAATCTAGCATTTTCTGATTAAGACATGCGGGGTATTCCGGTATTATTCAGGTTTTTAGAGGCATTCTTTGGACATGTATACAGCGCATTTGGAATATGCATCTCAATTGGGGTTTTACCACATCTAGTTGAACACCAGCCAAACACTTTCTTTATTAACACTCCTCTACACTCTCTCTCTCTCTCTCTCTCTCTTTTTTTTTTTTTTTTTTTTTTTTTCTCTCTCTCTTCCTTCCTGGGGCTCTTTGCCCCTCCCCTTTCTCCTACGGCAACCTGAGGGGTAATCAACAGGGACTTTAACATTAACATATACAATCTGTGACAGTACATTAAAAGACAGGGAATAAAACAACCTGAGACACATATGTTCTTAAATAATAACTAAAATAAATAAATACATTCATACAATGTCACTTTGCCCTTATTGCACTAGAATAACTGAAATCATTGCACTAGTATAATATTTATTTTGCACTATAAATTAATTTTGCCTGCTTATTACCGACAGGTATTCATATCTTTAAACCTCTGAGGATGACAGAGATGTAAGTGTGTCAAAACAGTGTTTTTTTTTTTAAATCTCCTATTAATATTTCAGTGATAATACAATGCAGAACTATGGTTTAGATGTTTCCAGAATAGGTGCTTCGGTGCCCTTTTATCACGAGATCATCCATCACTCATACGGCGAATTAGGAGACTGGGAAGATGGGAAGATGGCTAGTCTGTCTCTCAGTGTATGATTGGTGGACTTGCGTGTCCGTTTTGTGAAAATGGTAAACTAATGAGTGGAGGTGTGTTTTCATTACATTACATGTCATTTAGCGGACGCTTTTATTTATTGCTACATCTGTCAGAGGTAGCATGCCTCTGGAGCAACTAGTGGTTAAGTGTCTTGCTCAGGGACACATTGGTTGATGTATCGCAGTTGGAATCCAACCCTTGTCTCCCACACCAAAGACGTGTCATATCCACTGTGGCATCACCACCCATTTTCAGAAGAGATTTGAAGAATTTCAAAAAGCCAACATCAGCTTTTCAGTTTTAGGGCGAAATTATCTCTTTAAAAATTGCTGTGGGACAGATTTGGGCCTGACTAGACAGAAAGGTGAGTTTGTTCTGAACATGTTAACATGAAATATCAGGTTATATGCAAATGCCCTTAAAAGGTGAATTAAGAAGATATGAAACATTGAGAAAATGCCCTTAGACCTCAGAGGGTTAATAATACTACACAGTAAAAAACGTGTTTTAACTGCGGGACGGGAGAAATCTATTGACAATCAATTTAACGTTTGCGGTGCTATATATAGACCATATAGCTACGTTACTGACTAGAGGTGTTGAAATTAATCAAATAATCGATGCATCGAATTGTGGACATGGACGATGCTGCATCGATAATCGGCAGGCTCATAATCAATTATTTCTGTTTACAATTTAATGTAGGCCTAACAACATTTCTGTTTACATATTCTGTTATGTTTTGCACATTCAGGAAGTGCCATGTGCTCAGTGCTGTAGTTTTATGTATCCAGTTTATTAAGTATTGGAGCACTTCAGAATGTTTTGTTTTAGAAGCTTGAAAAGCTATGAATTAAATATCCTACATGGCTTTAATAGAAAAATGTATTTGACGCATCGTGATGCATCGAGATATCGAGTCGAATTGAATCGCTGACCTGATAATCGTAATCGAATTGGGAGATCAGTGAAGATTCACACCTCTATTACTGACCTACCTGGGACAGCATCGTAGCTCTGCTCGGGTCCTGCAGGTCCCACAATGTTTCATTCTTCTACAGAGAGAAGACTATAATTAATACAGCTCCATTGAGTAAGGCCTCACTAAGCCTACATGATTCCCATGGCAAATTAGCTCAGTAACGTAGCTACAGTAAGCCAACATTACTTGGCTTGGCTAGCATTTGTTTAGATAAGTTTTAGCTGCAGACACACTGACCAGACGGCCGACCCTCGGCAGAAAAGGCAGTTGGACTGATCAGTCTCCCAGAGTTGGTCAAAAAAAGTTCCCCGGAACACACCAAAGCGACAAGACGTAATACATCTCCATAACAGCAGGCGGCGCTAATCTGTATTGTCGCCCATGAAGGAAAACCGGCAGCTTGTTCAGAATACAATCTCATATTTTACTAAAATAGTTCACCGAAACGTGTTTCTGAAAACATTTTAAGTGAGAAATAGGCCGTGCAGTTGCTGAATCGGTCTTCATTTCAGATCGACAAAGGTCAGTTTAAAAGATTTTCCTCAGATTTTGAGAGACTCTAGTCACGCTCATTCCGCTCCCGGTTTACGGGTTAGCACTCTACCAATCAGATGGGTCATTTGAGTCCGACTGCCGGCAGTGCAAATGTCAAATCGGCCAAAATGAAGGACGACGGCCCCTCGGACGGACGACGGCACGGAACACACCGAACAGACTCCAGTCACTGACCTCGCCAGACTGTCCGAAAATCGGCTTAGTGTGTCAGCGCCTTTAGCAATTAGCTAACGTTAAATGCTAACTTACACAGCTTTACTGGCTAGTAACTTAACTCAACGAAACAACAAACGTCTAGTAACCATGCTTACAGCATAGATCACAGACTATATATAGATAAAGTGTAAGTATTGATCAATACTTACACTTTATTAATCTTGTAGGAATCCGCTGTTTAGAGTTGTTTGTGTGTCCTCCAGACTGACTCTCTGATACATTAGCCTAACTGCACTGAGCTGTCACTCCCATACTCCGAAAACGCATTAGCCAATGGGGACGCACCCCTGTAAGACCCGCCCACGCGAGAGCTTTGTGTCAGAATCTCAAACAAAGACTTTGAAACGAGTAAGCTGGGAGCAATACTGCAAACGTGACGGAGAGAGCAAAAAGCCTGATCATTGAGAAAGAAGCAGAGGGAACTGTAAAGAAAAGGGCACAATATCAAACCAATAATAGACCAGTAGTTTACGACCACACACGTTTTCTTTGCAAGTTTTACCTTTTGAGGTGACACTTTTTTTGCTTGATTTAGTGATTTTATTAGTGATACTTGAGAAGTTTTGTTTGGAATTAAAGTCACAAAAATAATCCCATAAAAGTTGGAGCTAATTAAAAATAATGAGCTGTGTGGGTTGTCCCTCTAACAGCCATCTCAGCTACTGATAGCATGAACCTCATCGCAGTGCATCTGTCCACTTTCAGTTCACCAGATTCAGATTCATTGACCTGCAGACAAGCACTGAACCTTCTTTTGAATTTGTACTACTTTTATAGTAGTACCTTAAATCCACCTCAAGACCGTTCTATATGTTCATTCCTTTATTGACATTTGTCCTGACTTTTTATTTGTATAATGTACACAGGCCTGAAAATACCTAAAACTTGTATGAATGAATATTTTATGTATACATTTCTTTGTGCTTATACATTCTTTTTGCAGTGTGACATTTATCACTCTTGTTTATTTTATTCAGAACTTACTCTACATGATTCATTGTATCGCTGGTTTTAGTATCTCTTAAAATCTCCTTAAAATGAACATATTGGGCACCTGGGCAGCTCACCTGGTAGAGCGTGCGCCCATGTACAGAGGCTCAGTCCTCGACGCAGCTACCGCGGCCTCGATTCCGACCTGTGGCCCTTCACCGCATGTCATTCCCCCCTTTCTCTCCCCTTTCATGTCTGAGCTTTCCTGTCACAAATAAAGGCCTAAAATGCCAAATAAATAAATAAATAAATAATGTGTGTGTGTGTGTGTGTGTATATATATATATATATATATATATATATATATATATATATATATATATATATATATATATATATATATATATATGTGTTTATATAAAAGAGCATCTGTTCTTGTTTCAACAAGGAGGGATAGGACTTAGGACTCATTGAATAGGTGTTCATATGTTGTAATTCCAAGCACTGATGCTTTTCCAATCGTGCATGCTGAGAAATAACCTAAGGCCAGTATAAGAAAGCAGAGTATGCTGCACCAAGACACTCACACACTGTCTCTATATATACACTCCCTTCAGTTTTCTGTGGCAGTGCTGCTGACAGTGGTCACATTTGAGTAGTGAGTGTCCTGTAATACCTGGACCCAGTCTGCCATGAGGAAAGCTGCCCCAATAGAGTGATATGTGTGAAATAATTCATGAGCCCTGGCGGTTTTGAAAAGTGACACATCTGAAGTGTACAGGCTTGTTCCTTCACTCACAAGCCCTGTTGGCAATAATAAATACAATTCTCAAGTAGTCATGTAAAGAATCTGTTCCTCCGACAGCAGAAACCGTGATTAGAGTGGTCAGGAAAAAAAACAACCTCTGTATAGCCACTGTCTGTACGGAAAACAAGCTGGGGTGCTGCCAGGCTGGAATCCAGTCGCCTGAGGCTGAGCTGATCTAATTGGCAGCTGTCTGACATGTCAGCTGAGCCAGCACTGCCATTTTATGTCCTGATCAAAGGTGAACGCTGGCTGTTATGGTTGTTGGGGATGGAGATGGAGGGGGGTGAAGCTACCAGCGCCAGGATGAAGGTCCAAACCCACTCCATGAGGCCTCAGTTCCTGTGTGTGTGTGTGTGTGTGTGTGTGTGTGTGTGTGTGTGTGTGTGTGTGTGTGTGTGTGTGAGAGTGTGAAAGTGCGAGAGTGTGTGTGTGTGAGTGTGAAACAGCCAGCGCCATCCTGTCATCAGAGCTATGCCAACTGTTGGCATGTCACTTTTAGCAGCTTGTTATCACTGAGGTTGTGACATCATTAGGGATGGGGTAACATGCACTAGCCCACACACACGCGCGCGCACGCACGCACGCACACACGCACGCACGCACGCACGCACGCACGCACGCACGCACGCACACACACACACACACACACACACACACACACACACACACACTCATTACTAGGATACATTTTACCTCTAATGACACTGCTGATGTTTGCACTTGTACCATTATTAAAAGCACACAACATGTGTTGCGTACAGTTTCAGATTGAGGTCACAGGGATGGCAAAACGTTTCTATCATCTCCCATCAGTAAAAACACCGATCCATCACACAGAGATGAACTTGATACCAGCTGTATCACATCATCGATTATTCGTCTGGTCTTCTCTCTGCTTTTTTCTTTGCTTGGAGTTTGACAGTTCAGAGGGGTATTGCACAAAACCAGGTTAAGGGATTAAGCCGCGATACTCCAGTTATCCTGGATGAATTTGACTCGGTTGCACAAAAGCAGAGGCACCTAAGTTACCATGGAGATGTATTCTGTGCAGATTGATTAATCCTGGCTGCACAGATGAGGCTGGGTCAAGCCTCGCTGTATCGGTTATCCTGGATTTATAAGTTCTGCTTTTGTGCAATACCCCCCCTGGAGTTTGTTGAGAAACTGGGTTGCAAGCAAGTAGGTGGAGAGAAGATGGAGGGAGGCTTGCATGGACTCCTGCTCCTCTATCCTGCCCAAAGTTGAAATGGAGAAGGAGAAATTCTAGTGTCTTTGCGATATATCTTCACAGAGAAAGACTTCAACAAGACTCTGAAATTAATTTATACTTTTTTTAATTTTATTTCAGCAATGCTGGTAACTTGTTCTGCCATTTGGTTAGTTATCTGTCCAACACTTTTGGTCCAGAGTAAGAAACTTTGGCAGGGATTTAAATGATATCTGCATGATTCCTAATTTGATAAAACAAAATATATACAGTACAGGCCAAAAGTTTGGACACACCTTCTCATTCAATGCGTTTCCTTTTTATTTTCATGACTATTTACATTGTAGATTCTCACTGAAGGCATCAAAACTATGAATGAACACATATGGAATTATGTACTTAACAAAAAAGTGTGAAATAACTGAAAACATTCTCCATGTTAGCCACCCTTTGCTTTTTTATTAATAAGGGAAAAATTCCACTTATTATCCTACAATTTCCACCCTGACAAAGCACACCTGTGAAGTGAAAACCATTTCAGGTGACTACCTCATGAAGCTCATTGAGAGAACACCAAGGGTTTGCAGCGTTATCAAAAAAGCAAAGGGTGGCTACTTTGAGGAATCTAAAATATAAAACATGTTTTCAGTTATTTCACACTTTTTTGTTAAGTACATAATTCCATATGTGTTCATTCATAGTTGTGATGCCTTCAGTGAGAATCTACAATGTAAATAGTCATGAAAATAAAGAAACACATTGAATAAGAAGGTGTTACCAAACTTTTGGCCTGTACTGTATATATATATATATATATAT
This sequence comes from Perca fluviatilis, assembly GCF_010015445.1. NCBI lineage: Eukaryota > Metazoa > Chordata > Actinopteri > Perciformes > Percidae > Perca > Perca fluviatilis. The sequence goes on along the minus strand of NC_053126.1, from coordinate 27,191,173 downwards.
ATATATATATATATATATATATATATATATTTGTTTGCACTTCCAAACACATCTCAGTGTCTTTATCAGTGAACAGATTTATCTTAAGCCCTAATCGCATGGAACTATTACCTGGGGACCTCTAGTAATTTGTAACAATTGCGGAGGTCATCTGTGATCTTAATCCCGTGCGAATCTGCTGTGTCTGTAATTTGTCAAGTAAAAAATCCCACGCAAATGACCTGCCATACTTCACCAAACAATGAGGTTGTGTGATGATTAGGGGTGGTACGGTTCATGAAAAAACACCCGAACCGCTCGGTTCGCTAGTCTCGGTTCGGAGCGTGTGTGTACCGCACGGTTCGTCAGTACACTGTTAATGTGCACTAACCTCTTACTGCCGTAGTGCCCACTTTATACACCTATGTTAAAACACTTACTGGAAATGACGAGCGGGATGGGCGTGACAAACGCAACCCATGGCAGCTGATTGGACGATTGCGTCACATGGGTCTGGCTAGTCCCAAAGCCAGACTGTCATGGCGGCTCGTTCAGAGTACGATCTCATATTGTACTAAAATAGTTTAAAAAACATTTTAAGCGAGAAATAGGCCGTGCAGTTGCTGAATCTGTCTTCATTTAAGATCGACAAAGGTCAGTTTAAAAGATTTTCATCAGATTTTGAGAGACACCGAGCCGCCCGCTCCTCAAGTGGAGTGGGGTGCCGCTGCAGGTCACGTCACCTGCAGAAATGTCAAGTGGGAGAGAGGCTGCCCAGAGCTGGAGGATGCGCCAGCGTCGTTTATAGTCTGGTGTGTGGGAACATTTTGGATTTCACGTTACCTATGATGAAATAAAACAATATAGAACTGCCACTGTGTGCACGTTTTGTGCAACATGCATTCAATATGCTAATTTTAGCTATATGCTGAAGTATATTCTGGAGTGATAAAGAAAAAATAAGAACCGTACTGAACCGAAAACCGTGACCCTAAAACCGTGATACGAACCGAACCGTGGGTTTTGTGAACCGTACCACCCCTAGTGATGATATTAGTCTCGTGCAAATCGACATCTCTGTGGTTTGGAGTCATATTGGCTGCGTTGACAATCATAAATGAAAGTTTTGACAGAGCCTTGACATCATATGTGGGGGATAATGTCAGTAAATTTGAGTAAAATACAGACTTCCCGTGTGAATGCACTGCACGAATTACAGACGTGGTAATTTCTAAATGACACGAGATCCCCAGGTAATACTAGTCCCGTGCAAATAGGGCTTTATTTGTTATCTCATGACTAGTCTCGCATTGCCAGACCTAGCCTCGTTTTGCCAGACCTTCCTCCACCGCGGCGCTGCGGAGGAGGAGGGTCTGGCTAGTCCACACAGCATTCCTGGATGGGAGGAAAAACATGCTCTGGTTTATTGGCATTTCTTTAAACCAATCACAATCATTTTGGGCGGGAAAAGCCGCTGTGCTGCTGCACAATTGCACCGGGAAGGAACTCTGTTTTGGTGGAGTGTGTGTACGTTCAAAAGTAGTTTTAGACGTGCAACAGAAAACTCAGATTGGACAGATAGTCTAGCTAGCTGTCTGGATTTACCCTGCAGAGATCTGAGGAGCAGTTAACCATAGTCCTCACAAATCCACCGGAGTTTAAAATGCCAACACAAAGGAAGCCCAAGGCAACGGATATCCGGCCAAAAAAAGCATATAGACTATGCTACACCAATCGCCACAGCGCTGTAGAGTAAGGTCTGGCTACACCACACATATATTCCAGGATAGGAGAAAAAAAATCTCCTTGGGTTGTTTGCATTTCTTTAAACCAATCACAATTGTGTTGGGCGTTGCTAAGCTGCGGACGCAGAGACGGCGGCTCTGCAGAATAGTCTCGGGAAGGAACTTGGAATATTAATCTGAGCCCGTCAGTGGCAAAGCGAGCACTTTTAAGAAGGTAAATACAAGCTGGACAATTGCCCTATTAACTTACACTGTAGCTTGTTTTCGCAGCTGCCAATTGCAGCGATCTCTCTTAATACTGGACCATTGTCAAAGATGGTTGTTCTCATCAGTCACTTAGACACAATAACATTGGAAAATAGGTTGAAAAAAAGGGTTAGGGTTAGTATATACATGTATTATTGTATGTGGTGTTTTGGTTTAGGTTCACACTATACAGTAATCGTGAGCTATTTAAGATTGCTATATACATGGTCAAATGTAATTAGCTCTTAACACTGATCACCGTGTGTACTTTCTCCATAGCAATGCCCGCTAATCAGTCCCAAAACATCCCTGTTAGATAGTAAATGCCCTCAACACATTCTTTGTTGTTGTTGTAATCTTTCTTTAGAACCAAGCAGACCTGCCTTAACACACAAAAGCTGCCATTTTCAGTGTGTAGCTTGCAAGCTCGAAAGGTTGGTGTCGTTTCCCCGTAGCGAAGGGATTTTGAGAACGGCAAACAGAGAGCAGAGTGTGACGGGCAAAGCCTGACATCTTACATGTCAGGCTTTATCATCTAGGCTATGTCGTGACCAAGGTGTAGAACATAGCACACATGACAGGTGGTTATATGTGGCAAGGTGGTAACCCCTGTCTCGGTTTAAAGATGTAAATGTCCTCTTTCATCTTTCTCTGGGCCATCAACTGACTCCCGGTGGATGAGCTTTGACTCCTTGTAGATAAAGTTACTCTAACAAAGTTACCTACAGAAGAGAAAATGATTGAAATGAATCATGAACCTGTAAGAGAAGCTCACAGTGTTTCCCTTCATGGCCGTACTGGACATTTCACATGAAAAACCTCTTTTCAAATGGGTTTGGTTTTGTGAGGGAGAGCCCTACTGAGATGCTGACAGCTACAGAAACAGAAAGCCAGAGAGAGAGAGAGAGGGCTCATTAGAACAAAGCGAAAACATGAGCTGCTGCTTGAAAGAGGGAGAGGAGAGAAACAACAGTAAAAAACCAAGGCTGGGAATATCATTAAAAAGGCTTTAATTAATTGAGTTTCTGTTTTTAACTGCCGTGCAAATCTACATACACACACACACACATACTCACACACCCACTCAACCAACCGACCGGTGACGATGCAGAGAACAAATCAAAGGATGAGAAAAGGCTGATTAAGAGCTTTGAAGCTTGAGGAGGAAGATAAAAAAAAAAAAGGAAGGCACGGAGAGAGATGGAGGAAGAGACAGGAAAGAGGAAGAGCTTTATATTACAGATTACAGACATGGTAGCTGCTGGAGGATGCATTCAGCATAATACTTAAGACAATAATGGTCTGGATTATGCGGCCTACAGGATCGGCAGCTCATCTGGATCCAGCCCGTACATTCCAGTTGTTAAGGTGTGTCCAAACAGAATGTAAAATCACATCCATCACCTTGCATTATTTGTAAAAATTTGACAGCAGGATTGATTTTGCAGTCCATGTGCATTCACCCCAAGCAAGCCATTGGCGCAATTGTGCAGACATCAGCTGTAGGCAGCTAGCAATACACTCATTGAGATTTGACTTATGTTTGTGTGATAGCTCAGAATTACTATGAAAGTTCTTTTTATTTTTCTCCAGATTCTCTTCTTTTCGGTCTTGTCTCTACATTGATGAAGTGGATTGGATCAGAGACATTTAGATTCAGTTTTTTCAAACTTGTGTGGAGACTTCTGTCTGTAAATCTATGTCTATGCTATGCAGTCATTCACCTATTTGCATTTACGTTATATGCTATCACGCTGCCTGCTAAAATACATTTCAGGTTCAGTGGGAATACATATTTTTGATCGTTTGATAAAACAACCCCATTTCAAGGTTTGCTAAGTTGTCATGGGTCTGTTGACATGCAACTCAAGGGGGATATTGTTCATGTCATGAAACCTATAAAGTATAAAAGGTAAATAAAAGAATCCAGATGAGAACAAAGGTAGTAAAGAAAGATTAAAGCGATGGTTCGGAGTAATTTCACTCTAGGCTGCTTTGCACCTTGACCTCGAGCCAAACAACCCCCAATAAGCTTTTTCCCCCTTGTTATAACGTTGGTCGAGTTAGCGTTATCAGCTGGTTAGCTTGGTCGCACGACCGCGCCTTTTTGTATTAAATAACCACTCAATAACCACTGATTGATACCAAACGTCTACACTAATACAAATAGTTTATGTGTTTATAAAACGAGGCATTACAAAGTTTGTAACTACACCAGAAGTATATTTAAATAACACTTGCCTGATAGATACTCCTCACGGCTGCTATCGCGCGACATCACGTGAGATCACACACAGAGCACAACATACATTGCCGGAAGAGAATACCAAGCAGGACACCGCAGAATAGATCAACAAAATGGCAGAGTCAGAGGTGAGCATCGAACGCGACAATGAGTGGCTCAATTTCGAAGGTCGACCGTACCTATTTGAGCATGAATACACAGACGAGGAGCTACAAGTAATGTGATCTCACGCGATAGCAGCCGTGAGGAGTATCTATCAGGCAAGTGTTATTTAAATATACTTCTTGTGTAGTTACAAACTTTCTAATGCCTCGTTTTATAAATACATTAAATATTTTTACTAGTGTAGACGTTTGGTATCAATCCGGGCATTATTAGTGGGGTTACGAGATACAAACGTGGGTCCATTAGCGCCTGCACTAAGCTAACCAGCTGATAACGCTAACTCGACCAACGTTATAACAAGGGGGAAAAAGCTTATTGGGGGTTGTTTGGCTCAAGGTCATGGTGCAAAGCAGCCTAGAGTGAAATTACTCCGAACCATCACTTTAAGGTTCAAGTAACTTGTTTACTTTAGCTCTCTGGTTTAGCTTGGAGCTATAGGCTAGCACTTGGTCAGGTTTACAGAAAAATGATGGTTTGGGTTAAAATTACAAATGTCCTGAGCCAACCTGGGCATATTTTATTGTTTGGGTATTAGTTAAAATAATGTGTTTTTTCCATCTCTGCCTGCTAGAGTTGCAGCACTGCTCTCTGTAATGACAGCGAATGTTCCTACACTGCGAGCATTGCACTCCATATGCGAGTCACAATGACAGTGTGTAAATATGAATATCTTAATTATAAGATAAGATAAGACACCAGGGTTGGCAAAATGTGACTGATCATACAGTAACAATTGCATTATCTCTCCTCTCTCCTTCTCTCATTAGCAAAGATTAGTGTACAAAACATTCAGTGGCGCGGACCGTAGCTTACACCTGTTAAAATGACAAACGTGTGTGACGGCAGGTCATATCAGCTGTCCCGGTGATGATTCTGTGAGTAATTTTGATGGCAGGCCAAAATAAAACTTGGCTGTTGTCAGGTTTGACTCTGCAACCCGGTGTCTGTACTTAGCCAAATAGTGTTTATGAGGTAAAGGAAGCATCACTCTGTAAAACCAAGGTACAACCAGAAATGCAGTGTTGTTGTAGTCCCAACGCAGAGGCCCCTTATTTATCAATCTATCGTAGAAACCAGCGCAGATATGAGCGCAGAAATCATCTTACGACAGGCTTCACGTGTGATTCATGAAACGTTCGCATCACACCAATCGGAGCGCAAGAATGCTCGTACATTGATAAATGCAGTGGCTGGAAACGATCGTAATTTAAATATCACGCCCCAATATATTCTCGGTTTCTCGCCCCTACAATTTACGACATGGCGAGACGTAATCCAGCTAAGAAGCGGAACTTTTCAGAGGTGGGGATTGACACCGTGATATCTCAGGTTCATTTGCACTAACGTGTGTACTGTTTGGCAGCCTGAAAACTGTTATTAAAGGCTGAAGTTTAATTTATAGCCCAAATCCTTGGCATATGTAGGCTATAGTCCTAATAGTAATATACAGGCTTATATTGCAATATCATAGGCCTCCATGTAGGTGTACCTATATTTAAATAATCACACAGTAGCGGAGTTTATTTTACTCATGTTTTTTTTTATCGGTCAGAGCCAGGCAACCGTGAGCTGTGAGTGTCCTCCGCCCCCCTGTGCTGGACCACCACCACCCCGACCCTGTCTCCTGACAGCAGAGGGGCTGGAAAAACAAGCCGAAATATGTCGGTCAATGGCAGAAATAAATCCTTCACTTGTGGCTGTCAACAACAATTTAAAAGAGAAACGAAAACCTGAAGAATAAATAAAAATGTTGCACTTTACTTGAAAGTATCACATAAGAGTGACATGACGCGGTCATGAACACATGAACCCTAACCCTAACTTGTCATGACAAAAAATAAATGACACTTAATGACGGAAGCGTTAAGGCTGTTTTATTCTTCTGCGTCAACTCCAAGGCGTAGCTACGCCGTCGCTCTTATGGCGTTGTGACCCTTTCGGAGTTCTGCATCGTGGTTGCTTTGCATTGTGGTCACCGCCATAACGCTAGGGGGGCGTCGCCTGTGTCTGTGTCGCTCACCACCGAAACAGTACTCAGACTGGCAAACCCCATAGACTGTCGTGCTAAAAATATTCATCTTATTTGTTTGGCCTTTCCTTATTTTTTGTATAAAAAGTATCGAGAAATAAACACAGTAAAATCCATTGACATAGTTACTGTAACCAGAATATAATTCTGAGGTTGTTTGCGCGATGTCCGCCAGCCAGTTTATGTTATGTTAGCAAGCAAACTTCAGAACAACTGCCCACAAAGTACCGCTTGCTGGCGAAGTGCTAAATTCAAAATGTTACTGACCTATAGACACTTTACAAACGGATGACCCCGTCATTGTAAGCAAAATATGTCTGAGTTTATTTGAAAAGCTGATGTCCGTGAACTAGCATGTTGCTACTCCCCACAGCAGGCTGCTTGAAACACCGACTATCAACACACAGGACGAGTTGACCAATCGCAGTCCTTGCGCTCTGCGTCACCTCGACGCAAAGTTACAAATTTTTGGAGGTGCACGTCGAGCTACGGCGGAGGGCGGAGGGCTGAAGGGAGGTTCGCGGCGACGCAGAGGGGTCTGCGGGGGGTACGCTGTCAGGTCGGCGCAGAAGCCTAAATCAGCCTTTATGTCATGAACGTTTATGACTTGTTTATAATGTTCATGACAGTGTCATGTCATCTCTTATGTAGATAACTTCAAGTAAAGTGTAACCAAATGTTGTGCATTGTCATGTTTCCTGTATTGAATATAATTGCCAAACATAATACTATACCTTTTAAAAGCGAGGAATAATACCCGGTCTCCTTCGTATAGCCCCCGGTTGGGGCTGTGCTGGACACTGCTCTCTGGGCATCGGGTCAGGCTAAAACAATGTTGCAGACTTATTCTGGCGTTTACAGTAGGCCCCCCCTCCCGATGCAAGACAGAGCCATCTGCCCTTACTCAATCCGATGGAGCGCTCCACCGTGGCCCGTGCGCGTACATGTGCACTGTTGTACCAACTTGCCGTGCAATCACAAGAACAACGTCACGCGCATGTAAAAAAAAAAAAAAAAAGGCTTCAGTAACACAAAAAAAGACGACTAAAAGACGACTAAAAGACGACGGTGACCAACGTTACACACTTAGGAAAACAAGAAAAACGTTTGCGTTTAGGAAAGAAACATTGGGGAAGGCTTAAAAAAAATACACGGTTGAAAAACGCCACACGCGGGGCGCAATCTCTGCTTTCCTGGGTGAAAGCCTTCCGTCCTTTCATACTACTCGCTACGGCGAAAATTCACACGTAATGTAGGTCAATGGCGGTCGAACGGCGTGGACAAACACGCTAAAAAGCGATTATGCTTCTTTATAACACGCCAAAATGGCCTACGAATTGGCGTGTCATACTGATCTCAGAAAGTGCCGTATGTATGACATGGCGATTGTTCTGTGAAGCACTTCTAGAGACAATACAATCTGCGAGTCGGGCAGCAAGACGCTCCGCTTCTGAGACGCTCCCGATGTGGTACGGCGCGTGGCGGAGGACGGAACAGCAGCCGGAACGCAGCACAGACACGTGCCCAGTGGAGAATCGGAGTAACGCCACCCCAGAAGCGACCGGACCATCCCATGAAATGGCACAGGAACCATTGTTACTGCCTACCAGTGATGTCCACATGAAGCGTCCCGAACCATTAGTTGGTGTTGTTGACCCTACTAGATGGTGCTCTTGGTTTGCTGATTTTTTTTTCAAAGTGTGGTTTATATTCGAAACACACAATGCTACAGTGCATCCAGTGTCGTAGTCATGCAGACTAAATTAATAAACTCCCAACCCAGCCCCCCGGAAAGAGAGATACTCTACAGGAATGCCACGGTTCTCCTAAACAGCACCAACACTGCTGTGTCTTAAGTAGGCGTCCTACCTTGTTATGCCGGGCATCTGCGATGTCTGACACTGTAATATATTTGTCTGTCACTCTTTTGCTTTCCCCCTGAGTAGCTTGATGTATGTACTGAGCACAATAATTCCTCACACGCTTCCCCCCCCTCCCCCCCCACCGCCAACATACTGCCACTAGAATAAGAAGCAGAGAGAGAGAGGAACGGCGTTCTTGGACTTCTTGAAAGGTCAAATGTATTCGCAAAGAAAGATTGTGTGAATCGTCCAACGTGAGGATTTTTTGCTTATCTTGACTTTTTAGTTACTACTATCAGGTCAGGCACTGTGGTGAAGTCAAATATTAATTTTTTTAAAGGTCCAGTGTGCAAAGTGTGTTTAAATCTGTATTGCCCGTTCACAAACTTGTCCTTTTTCGTGAATATTTACCACCACCGTCAATTCCAAGTATTCCTTTTTTGGCTTGAAATTTTACATTTGCATTCGCATGAACTGGGGGCAGACGCTCCATATTCATGCGCCATCTTGAAATACGTTAGCCGGTAAGGGACATACAGGACATACTGCTCCGCCTTTTGCATTTTCGCTGTCACATGATGAACTCACCGGGTGCTGCCAATGCTGCTAACGGGTATCGTAGCTTCCCGGCCCCCGGCAAGTTTGAAGAAGAAAACATGGACACCGGCTTTTTGAAGCGTGAAGGTTACCGTAGCTGTAGTACGTACTTTGAACTGCGTGGTGCGAGAGAGTTGATTGCGATGTATGATCTCAACGCTAGATGGGAGAAATCCCCACACATTGGACCTTTTTAAATACTAAAGCATAAGTGTGAATTTGGCTATGGATGCTAGACATTTTAAGGCGGTTCTCATGCAGTATAAATGTGTTATTTCCACCTATTCTGAAAATTGTGTTTTTGAATATTTTTGCATAGTGGGGTCCCCTTAACAGTCTTGGGATTGCATAAAGGAAGCAATTGTATTCATGTGTGATGATGTTAGTCCCCATAGAAGCTGTTTCATTGTCGTGAGACCAATTCTTGAAACTTGTATAAAATGACCTGAGGATAATCACAGCCTCATGGAACTTTACAGCCACAAACTAGAGACCTAGGACATTCAGAGGATGTATGGGTGTCATAGGTATACTGTCAATAACGAGGTTTCTGAGGAGTTTCCAGAACAGAAGTGCTCGCCATCTCCAGTCGCCAAAAAATACAATTCTTTCACAAATCTCCAAATGCCCAAGGTTTTTGGTACTAAAATCACAGCATGGATTTTTCTATGGTGTTCCTCAAGGTCTTGGTGTCATAATTTGGTATTTTGGAGGGATGTTTAACCATCTTCACCAATTCTTGAGTGGTTAAAAATGGTTGTGCACCAAATCTGTGTAACAATTTGTATTAACCCCAAAATCCTATGTCCCCCACCCCTCCAACAACCAAAAAAAGCCATTGAGAGTTTGTTTGCAGTGCTGAGCTAGCTTGATAATTCTCCACATGTTCATTTTTTTCACCGTGACTCCCCATCCATCTTTCCTGTCCTCTGTCTCTGGTTATCTGTTTGTCTCAGGGGGCAGAGGGGGAGGAGGAAGAAGTGGAGGGCAGGTGGAGTAAACAGGGTATCCCTTGGCAACCCATCAGTTGACAAGCCCTATCGTTCCAGCCTGCCTTTATTTAAGGTTAATATTAATTAGTGGGACAAGTTGCTCACGGAGAGGAAACTAACCTGCTTCTCTCATCCCTCATTAAGGCCCTAGGATGCTTCCAACGCACTAGGTTGTACATTGTGTCGTCTAAACACGTCCGAAAGGTGCTTATACACTACAAGTGTTCTGAATGGCCACATTTGCAGACAGGGTGACAAGCCTGCCTTCAAAGACTCCTCTTGGCCACCTCTCAGATTTCTCTTCAAATAACCTTGTTGTCTTTGTTGTCTTGAGACAATTTCTTTGCCTTCATTTAGGCACACCTTTTCAGAAAGAAAGAGAAAGCTGTAAGCAGCGATTCAGGATGCCAAGCAAACACTCATTCCGAACAGGCACGCTCTGAACGTAGAGCAAGCAATCTGTGTGTGTGTGTGTGTATGTGTGTGTGTGTGTCTGTCTGTCTGTCTGTCCTTCGCATATCTTGAGAACCATTCATCCGATCTACTTCACACTTGGCGGGGGCATTGCTGGCGACCCAAGGACGTGCAGCAAATTTGGCCAGATGGTGGCGTTTTAACAACACACTTGTATGTTGTACTTTTATGTTTGCTTTTGTCTTGCCTTTTGAACAGCAAGTCTCAGAAATTTCTTAGACAAATCTATCTGTAAAAGCCAAGGCCATTTGCGGCGGGATCGGGATCGAAATCTGTTTTTTCTTTACTTACTACACATTTTGAGTTATCACCACCACTGCACTAGTTTTAGAAATAAAATGGCCAAGTCTGACTAATTTATGAATTAAATTTGTGAATTACTCACACTGTTTTGTGGCTTTGCCTCACTTGAATGCACTCCATTCACAAATAACTCATCGCGTCTATACCTGTACAATGTAGATACAATATTTTCATCAATACTACAACTTCAGTTGTATGTGTTGACTCAGTTATCAGTCATTTTGAGAATGGGGTAGACAGGTGTAGTTTTTCTGATATTTTGTCCAACTCACAACTTTACAAAACACATCTAGCACCTCTAATACTTACTAATCAGCATCATTTTTTTTTTTTTTGAGCCGTACAAACACCTTATTGTCACCGTAAGGTTTCCAGGCAGCCAGCCGAGACTACAAAAAGAGAGTCATCTATGATTTTAAAGGGTGCACTCTTTGGTTTGAGGAGTGTGTTATTTGTCTGTGGATTTCCCACAAATACCATTGATTAAAAAATTTTAATCTAATTATTTATATTTTGGGATAATGCTCTTTAGATGGAAACATTCTCACCAGTCACTAGTGGAAACATTATTGCTCCTACAGTCAGGGGAAGCTGTAGTGTACAACAGCTGAAACCAGCATCCTCCCAGCTAGGAAGATACATTTGGATGATATAAACAATACATTTTAAATGTTTGCCTCTTTAATTTGGCTCTAAACCTGTCCAGTTGCTATTGAGCCAGTAAAGAAAATGTGGACAGTGGGTTTTATTTGGGTTTATCCCCGTTTCTTTAAAGAGCTCATATTATGCTCATTTTCAGGTTCATAATTGTATTTAGAGGTTGTACCAGAATAGGGTTATGTCGTTTAATTTTCAGAAAACACCATATATTTGTTGTACTGCACATTGCTGCAGCTCCTCTTTTCACCCTGTGTGTTGAGCTGTCTGTTTTAGCTACAGAGTGAGGCATCTCACTTCTGTACCATCTTTGTTGGGAGTCGCACATGCTCAGTAAGTACTGCTAGCTTGTCAGTTGCAGAGTATGAGGGCGTGCCACGCTAGCAGCTAGGCGAGCATTATAACGTGTGTTACAAAGTGACCCTGAAGTAAAGGCTGGACTCCAACAGAGCTGTTTGGAGCAGTTTGTGAACAGTGTTTTCTGTTGGAGATGGTAAGTCCCTTTGGGGTAGACTTTGGGCTTTTTCACTTTGTAAACCTATAATGTGCACAAAAAGATATATAACACAATAAAGGAAAGGGGGAAAGCCAAAAAGCACAATATGAGCAGATTAAGCAAGTCATGCAGATGCCAATTACTCAATGACAAAATGGTACAGACTTCAGCGGATATTAAAATACTATAAAATATATAGTCAACATACTGGAACAAAGTAACAGAGGAAACAATCAATAATTTATTTTGTAGCAGGATCATCCTTGAAGTAGTTGGCAGAAAGATAAGAATCACTAGAGAAATGTTTCACATTTTTGAAGACTTTTGTTTATGGAGATAAAGGGAAGAGACAAACTCGGCAGAGTGGAAACCGAGGTGGAGATAGCAGGAGGACAGAGTAGTAGTAGAGAGAGGGAGTAGGAGTGGAAGGGAGGCCGGCTGCTGTAGCTGCTGTTTCATTAACTGCCAGTCGACAGCACATACATCAAGCTCCCACAATGCTTAGGGAGCGCAACCGTAACCTGCAGTGATCCACCCGCAAGAAGAGCTGCCAGTGATGGATTGTGTGGCACCAACTGAGAGCACATTCTCTCTCAAACACACACATGCACTTTAAGTATTTCTCTAAATTAAATTCCATTGGCTCTGATCACAGAAAGAAATCAAAAATACATGGCAGTGGCAATATAAGTTTAAAACAGATATTTTACTACTTGTCTTTATTGTGTCGATTTTATTGTATGGCACATATATGGGCATGTAACATACAGTACAGTTTCAGCACTAAGACAATATAAATGAAAAGTTAGCGGTTGTAGTATACTGTTTTGGATATCCAAGATTTGTAACTGCTGGTTACTGGGGTGGGGGTGGAGTGGGGGGTCTGGAGCCAGGGTACATCCTGGACAGGACGGCAGTCATTCACAGGGCTGACACAGACAACCATTAATGCTCACATTAACACCTAGGGGCAATTTAAGGGCCCAAGCCTAACATGACAAGCCAGATGCAGAACCATTGGACAAGCCGCTATTGGAAACTGATTTGAAAATGGCAGGCAATTTAAAAAAAATTCCTGGCAGGTGGATTGGATGAACAGTCGTGGCCATCACACACACCTAAACTATGCCTGTAGCTGCCAGTAGCTCCTTACCGGATGCCGATTCGTTGGGAAAGCTGGTAGTTCACAAACGCATTAGGTCGAAGCCTGACTAGATGGATTTTCGTGTGGTACATGATCCTGCAAATCCGTTTGCAAGGTAAGCCCAAGCCACCAAGCGGGTTTAAACCCAGAACCCTCTCGCTGTGAGGCGATGGTGCTAACCACTTCACCGTTGGGGATACCCTTTTGATTGAACTACCACTAGTCTATATCTATATGTCTAATGCTGACATACACGATTATAATACAAGACATGTTTATATTGTCATCTTCCAATGTTTCGTACTAGGCTCTGTCAATTCTCTATTAGCTCAGCTATGGCACAGGTATATTAACACTGCATTTCAGTCAACTTCTACCAAGAATCATGAAAAAAGGCTTAAGACCTGTCTGATTAACCAGACTTAAGTATCCGTATTCTACTTACACATACACACATCAGTCCACATATCCTCATTTTATCTATATTATTGTAATTTATTTTATGCCTTTGATGTTTATGTAGCCAACCTTATGCTTTTATTTACTTATTTATTTTCGTGCTTGTGTTCAATAGGACACTTGTGATTGTCCATTATCTACAGTATACTATTCCTCTCTTCCTTAGGTGAGACTCCTTCTGTAAGCACCAAGTGGGTTTCTTAATCTCACCTGCACAATCGTTATTTGTATTAATTGAATTCTGTTATTGTTGTCTTGATTTAACTGTGCAAAATAAACAAAAATATCCACGACGTTCCACTTCTGGGATTGCTCCGTTGCCGTTGGAAATTCCGCCAGATTTTAGTCTCAACGGCTGCAAACGGAGACCTTTGGCAACAGCGACATTGACGCCAATACACGGATATCGCTTTTGGCTCAAAACTGCTTAAAAACCAAAACATAGCAATGTAAATGTAGCCTCATTTAGGCCGGATATCTGTTACCTTGGGCTTTCTTTGTGTTGGCATTTTAAACTCCGGTGGATTTATGAGGACTATGGTTAACCTTTCTCAGATCTCTGCAGGGTAAATCCAGACAGCTGGCTAGACTATCTGTCCAATCTGAGTTTTATGTTGCATAACTAAAAGAACCTTTGAACATACACATGTTCCACCAAAACAAGTTTCTTTTCCGAGGCTATTTTGCAGAGGCACCGTTGCTCCGAACAGTACTTAGCGCCACCCAAGATGATTGTGAGTGGTTTAAAGAAATGCCAATGAACCAAAGCACGTTGCTGTGTGGAATAGAGTTGAATAGCCTCCTCCACAGCCCTGTGGAGGAAGGACTGGCAATACGAGACTCAACTACTACTAACCCTAAAGATTAAAAACACTAATCCAGACATGTATATTCTGTTCACTATCCACTTTACTACGGTAGAGATTTAATGGGCACGAGTATTAAGGAAAATTCTCTCAATCCAACTGCTGTCTCAGGGTGTTTATGCAGGTTGCTGTCCAGGTGACCATACTCTGTTGTACCCAACAATGTAACTTCACCTGTAACGGAATGTATTCTCTCATCTATCTTCATGGCTGTCACACCACCTTGACTCGAACTTCGAACACTTGAAGACAGTCAGTAAGAGAGTTTTCGGATGACAGTACGAAAATGTTGCTGCGTGAAGCCCAATGTGTGATGACCATATGTATGATACCTTTATGTCGCAGCAGGAAGTACAGTATAACAGCTGCTATTCATACCGTAGTCATTTATATGTAAGATTATTGAAATCACTGGATTCATATTCCAGCACATGGGAATCTCAAACTTTCTCACATCTTCCCAACTGTAAAGTTTTCTTTTCAGTGAAGCGTAGTGGTGTTGTATGGAGGAGCCTGTATATTTCATGCATTTGATCTTTCCACATCCTGCCTATGAAGCAGGTTGGTGTGGACAGCAAGAGCTCAGTCTGCATAGTAATTGGTTGGGTAGGCGGCCGTAATGTTTTAATGCATAAATATAGCAAGCATTGAAATTACAATTTAATGGTCTGTGGAATTAGAGAAGGAAGCTCTTGTTCTCTCCACTCACGCTCACTTTTTAACTCAGCGCCCCACCCTTCCCTTCTCTCTGCTCTCTATCACTCACTTTCATTCAACTTCATTCTCTTAATGTTTTCTATTTTTCATAACGCACTAAACTCCCGTTGTCTTTTCATTTCTGTATTTGTTGTTGTATAGTATTTCAAAGATATATTGCGGCATGATTTTGTGCAATACATTGTGGACTTGTGTGCACAGTATCAGGTAAATCTAATCAGTTGGCAGCCAAACAGGGTAGTGAGGACAGAGCACTGTGGATCAGCTTTTTTGAAAGTCATGCCATAAGTGTTCTCTCTCTTAGAGATAACCAGTGAGCTGCCCTCAGATATGAGTACAGAGTGGCTCTGGGGAGTGTCAGTCAGTTGGTCAATTGGTCGGCCCACAACCTTGGTCCAGACTGAAATACCGTAGTAGCCCGGATATAAGATGACCCTTATTATAAGATACTTTCTTTTTCTTCAACAATTGCATTTTGATTTTAAAGATAAGAATGACAATGTCAGTCACGTTATCTTGGGATACCATTAGTACAATGATAAGAGACACTTTATTCTTGAAGCCATTTCTCATGCAAGAGTGAAACATAGTACAGCGCTTTGAGTAGTCGTTAAGAGTAAAAAAGCGCGATACAAAGATTAAGCCCACTAACACACAGTTTTACACTGTGGCTGAGGCAGCCATACAATGTGCCACATTCTCATCAGATAAACATTCACACACACAGTGTCTTGACCAAGGACACTTGGACTCCATCTCCGTCCACCTGCTCCACCAGGAGCGCATCGCGCATTGCCACTCCCGGACCAGAATCCGCCGGTGTGTCCAATCCCACCGTAGTTCAACATCACGTCTCCTTAAGTCCTCTAATATTTCCTCATTTATGTCATCAACACATCCATGATTCATGGAAATGTTGTGTAAAACACAACAAGCCACAAAGAATGCTGCGACTTTTTGAGGACTGTACTGTAAAGTGCCTCCTGACCTATCCAAACACCTGAAGCGCATTTTCAGTAATATTTTTATTTGTAATTATGTATGGTTTGCAAAAATGGGAACTGCTGCGTCCGTGTAGATGAGAGAAGCAAAGTGTATGCGCGTTGTGCACACGCTACATTATGGCCAAGCATGCGCCCCTAAAATAGCATCTGAATAACGCGCTAATAACTGACTTTAGACTAGCGCCACTGACTTTAGACTAGGTTTTTCCTGGTCAGTGGTGGAATTGTTTTCTGAAACTGCAAAATAGCACCAGGGAACGTTTGCGCCTGAACACGCCGCCTCTTTTCACTGAACCGCCCCCGGGAGCGCAAATACATTCCCTAATTTACAGACGTGTGTCTGTGGAGGGAAAAGTCCACTGTGCGTCGGGTGCAAAATAGGAATCATACATGCGTCGGTGTACGAAGGCAATTGCGCTGAGTGCAAGATAGGGCACTTAAACTTATAAACGCATTTGTGGCGCCCCCTAGAAGTGAAGTGCAATGTGCTTTAATACGTAAGCCAAGTTAAAACCTCTTAAACATCTGTCTCGAATTTCAAGTTAATATGTCAACTTGAACTGAGTTATTGCAAATAATCTATTTTGATAGAAATTAATTGGCTTGTATAATTGAAACGGATTGACATTTTGGAATGTCTTTAAGAGCTTCGAAGATCAGTGCGTAGATGATCCTGACAAAGGTTTTAGTAAAATTTCTCAATTAAGAATGAAACTTCACCATCCTCCCATAATTTAGTCAGACACCTATAATAACAATCTGAGCCTGTCAGTGTCAAAAACAGAACTGTTAGTAGACGTACATTGACGTTGCGCATTTGCCCTATAGAGGATTACATTGCAGCCCGGTTGGCGGCTAGCTGTTACAGCGTTCTCGCTCAATACTGGACCAGTTTCAAAGATTTTTGTTCACATTAATCGTAGACACAAATGACACATAGACAATAGGGTCCAGGTTGAAAAATACAGAAATTCTCAAGTATGTTTCTTTGAGCTGTAATAAAGGGTCTCCAGGACCCCAAACTGAATATTACAGTTTAGTTTTGAATATGCGATAAATAAAAATATTAAAGTGAACCACTGCTTTCAGTATTCTGCTAAAATACAAATAGATGTTGAATTTAAAACCAATGTAAAGAAATCATTTCCAAAATTCTTTTAAGTGAACATAAAAGGCACCACTAAAAGAATGATATTTTCAAGTGCAGTTTTCTACTGGTATTCTCTTTCAACCAACACAAAAAATCTCTGTCTTTCGCAATAGGTCGCAGCCTTTCGCGATGTGTATATTGCGCCAGTTGATATTGCGATGGCGATTAAAAAAACAATAAATTGTGCAGCCCTTATAGATACATAACGTACACAATATCAAACCTAACAAACACTAAACCAAACTACAATTCAAAACCATACCCCTATTACCCGTGCACCCCTCATACAAAATCATATTTGCCATTTCCCACTTTTCTATTTTCCCTTATAGTGACTTCAAGAATTCTTCATGGTGCCCATGTTTCAGCATATTCCATCTCATTCCCTTGCAGTTTAAAGGCTAACTTAACCATTTAAATTGCTTCAGTGACCCATTCTTTCTGTGTAGGTGTATCAACAGCAATCCAGTTTTTCGCAATTACCTTCTTTGTGACCATGCATTATGAGAGAAATATATTTTTACTGCTAGATGATACTTCACTGAAGTTATGCAGATCCCCCAGAATACATGTTTGTGTTGTTAGTGGAATGGTTATATTAGTGTGGGTCACTGATTGCTTTGTTATACCAAACCAAAGATCTTTGATTTTATTGCAGTCCCACAACAGATACATTAAGGTTCCTTCAGTAGCATCACAATTTGGGCAGTTACTCTCATCTCGTATACTAATTTTACACAGCTGTGATGGAGTGTAGTATAATCTATTCAGCATTTTATATTGATTAGTAAAAAAATTTTGGTGCATGGAAAGGGCTTAAAATTGAAAGGACTAAAATCGCTTATAACAATACTTGGCAAAGAATTTCATCATTGATTAGTTAGGTCTATGTTATGATGCCCACAGCATCATACAAGTTATATGTAAAGGCTAACTACCATTTTTTTTTCAACCTGGACCCTCTTTTCCTATGTTTTTGTGTCTAAGTGACTAAAACAATCTTTGAAATTGGTTAGCTAATCAGCTTTTTTAAAGCTAATGATTGATTCATCACAAAACGGGAGAAAACCGACAGGTATATCTGTACCATTGTGTTATTGTAATAGTGCGTTTTTCCTTTAAACACGAACCTGCTAGAAACGACAGATTTAGCTAAAGCTAATTAGCTGAAATTAGGTCACAGGAGCATGAATGGGTGAGCAGTAGAGCCCTGGATGTCCCATCCATCCATTAATCCATCGTCATCTGCTTATCTAGGGTCAGGTCGCGGGGTCAGCTGCTCCAGAAGGGCACCCCAAACTTCCGTTTCCCGAGCCACATTAGCCAGCTCTGACTGGAGGATGCAGACGCGTTCCAAGGCCAGTAGTGGAAAAAGGCAGTTCTGGTGATTTGATTGACGAGGTGTTTCAAAGGAGAGGTTGCTGTCGAAAATACATCTAAGGTTGCAGATGTGTGGGGACAGAGTGGAGTTATTGATATTGTGGCAGAAGTTGTGAGTGGTTTTGGTGAGGGTTATGGGACCGATGATCATGTCAGATTTATCACAGTTTAGTTCTAGGAAGTTGGCTTGCATCCATGACTTTATTTCACTGGTCAAAGTGGAGTGAGTTGCAGTGGTGATGGATTTATTGGAGATTTAGAGCTGGACGTCATTGGCGTAGAGTCAGCGAATGATGTTACCAAGGGGGAACACTGAACCCTGGGGGACACCTTGGGACAGAGGTTCGGGGGTGGAGGTGCAGTTGTTGATGTCGATAAACTTACCTAACCCACGATTGGTTTTGTCAAATGACAATTTGAATAAAGTTTATTAAAACAAGATGGCTGCATCCTCAATGTTATCAAAAACAGAGAGAGGCTGCATTACATTGTGCATTTGTATTTAGGATGGAAAGTAAGAAGAGAAAAGAATAATATGGAGCTGAAATATGTCTGGATGATGCAGGCAATTCTGTCTGTTCTGCAGTGAAGTTCAGTTTTCAGTCTCAAGACCACAGTTTTAGTGTACAGTTCTACACCGAAAATACACAACAAGCTCACTACATGTTATAGTAGATCTATTTACAGCAGCCTTCTGTACAACTCTTCGATTATAACATTAGTCGGGAGCGACCAATCCGGGGCTAAAATCAGCGAGAATCCGCAGAGTGTGTGCCTGGCTTCAGTGAGGCGTATTCTCAGGCAGCTGTTCCACTGAACTTTCACAAAATAATGTTTGATCAAGACCACCAGTTTTACTTTGAGCTGTCCGATTTCGCTATATAATGGTAATGGTTTTCTTCCTGTATACTCCTAATGGAGCCTCCGCTGTTGTGAAGACAGTGACCGTATAACAGAGATCAAAGTGTGTGAATTAAACGGATGGACACATCAGTAACTCGCTTCTGGTGTAAATTTCCAGTTACTGTTTGTTGTCGTTTGTTTGCTATGAACCTTCCACCCTTCCAGAGTCTAGCTCAGGTTAAGACAATTAAGGGCAGCGCACCCTGGCTACTTGTGACATACATCAGAACACCTGCACCCATTTCCCAACACCAACACAGGGACGTGTACCAGATGCCCAAACCACCTCAACGGGCTCCTTTTGACGCGAAGGAGCAGCGGCTCCAAGTTCCTCACGGATGACTGAGCTTTTCTCACCCTATCTCTAAGGGAGACGCCAGCCACCCTCCTGAGGAAACCCATTTCGGCCGCTCGTGCCCTGGATCTCGTTCTTTCGTTCACCACCCAGCCTTCATGACCTTAGGTGAGTGTAGGAACAAAAATTGACTGGAAGATCGAGAGCTTTTGCCCTCCGGCTCAGCTCTCATTTCACCCCCGCTGCACAGATTCTCCGGCCAATCTCCCGCTCCATTGTCACCTCACTCACAAACAAGACCCCTAGGTACTTGAACTCCTCCACTTGGGGTAAGGAGTAGGTGCTCCATTGGTTTCCCGGCTATAGATTTAGAGGCGCTGATCCTCATCCCAGCCGTTTCACACCCAGTGAGTGCCGGAGGTCACGGACCGATGATGCCATCAGGACCACATCATCTGCAAAAAGCAGAGATGACGCTTGTGTTCATGCCTACACACAAAAACTTGCTTTGGGGTCGAGTTTCAAGCCTTACCTTTAACACACATACACACACTTGCTTGAGGTTTTCAAACTAATTTCTGTCTTCTTACCTGTCATGTTCTGACTGTACACTGTGGATTGTTTGACAAATCTCCTTTTCTTCACCGCATTACTTTTTCTACCACTCATGCACAACTAATTGCTTGTTGTAAACTGTCGCTCAGGCTGATGAGAGGTGCGAGTGTGTGCCAGAACGTGCAGCATGCATGTGTGTATTTAGTATGGCCCATTGATATCAGTGTTTGTAGTTGAAACTTTTCTATGGTTACTGTATTTATGAGTGTGACATTGTATGATGAATTGAATCTTGAAAAAACTTCTCGTTTGAATGTGTTTGAGGCGTTGTTTCTCATCGCCGTATATTTCCTGTACTCGACCCTTGTGTGGGTATCCTATCTCTCTCCGAGCCCATGGGTCTCTGTGTAGACGCTCATTCATCAAGGTGTCACCCTCCCTCCCATTTACCATGAGAGCTCTTTACATTTTGGTAGTGTGTCCGTGTCCCCCTTGCAGCCACCAATCACAGCAGAGCTCATATTGAACCTCAGTGTGCTGATCTGTGAGGATACCTCAAACATGTTTCTGTTGCCACAAGCACTGATCATTGTCACTGTCTCACCCATATTTTATTATGCGTTCCGAACCCCACGCCAATCCTTGGTTGTATGTATCGAACTCTGATTTTGTGATTACCATTTTTTATTTTTTATAACAACATAGGAAACCTACATACCTTCATCAGCAGCACCCAGCCAGACAAAAATCAAGAAAAGGTAACACAGTAACTTCAATATTCAAGACCATTCAACAAAATAATGAGAAAATAGACAATAAACAATAAACCAAATAAACGAATGTATAAATGACAACACCATAAGCCCATCATACACGTCTCTCCCCGGCACAGAGCTTCTCAGGAGCCCTCCAGAAAGCTCAGGTACTTTTCCCATTTTCTAGTATAGACATCCAATCTGGCAAACCGTTTAGATGATAGAATTGAGCTTCCTGAAGTCAATGTAAAATCGCAGAGAACCATCTTTGTTGAACACAATGACATATTTAATGTCTTTCCCAAACAATGTACTTTCTGATCTGCTATGAAATGATTTTCCATAGAAATATATCATTTTCGATCACATAACAATTACATCATCGGAATGTGCCCTGGTTACAATAAGTAAGGGTTAATGCCCCATGAGGTGTTCATTGTCAGGTATTAATGGACGATGACGAAGTCCATTAATACCTGACAATGGACACCTCGAAGGGCATTAACCTGCTTATACCATGGTCACATGCAAAATATATATATATATATATATATATATATATATATATATATATATATATATATGTGTGTGTGTTTCTTTTTTTTAAAACATTAATTCATATTTTAATCAGTCCTTCCATAAAAATGCGGAGTTTTTTTGTGATTGTTGCGGGCAAAAATCCTTGACACGTTTTCTTAAAAAATGCGGTGGAATATTCGGAATATTTATGTAATTTTATGCGATGAAATTGCGGGAACTTGCAAAACTGCGGTTTGATGAAAAAGAGAAAAAAAAAGTGATTCCCCCAACATCCTGCTTTTCGATGATGTTCCTGTCGCGTAATTACGTCACTTCATAATGTTCCCATGGCAACAGGGGAAAATGGCTGCTCTTGTGTGAAGTAAACGCAACATTTTTCAACTTTCTGTTAAGATATATGTGACTTTTTTGCAACAAAAATGCGGGAATTATGAAATCATGCAAGCCGGAAAGTGCGTGGAAATCTGCAATTTATGCTGCAATTTATGCAGCAATTTATGCGGTGAATGTGCGGCGTATTTGAAAAAATGCGGCCCCCGCATAAATATGCGGACCTTGGCTGATTATGCATTGAATTATGCGGTCGCATAATCGCGTTTTTCTGGAGGGACTGTTTAATACGTTTATACAATCGAAATCTAAAGCTTTTCCAAACAATAACTGTTTCCCTGGTCATGCCTGAGGGTTTGACTATCACCTGGAACAATCATTCCCATCCCATAAGGTTCTTATGCAATGCGAATGTTGTTCACTCCTTCAGGAAATAGAAAGGACCTTACATATGCTCAGCTCATAGAACCCTTCAGCTCAGCTCCGAGCCAGAGAGCTAACGCAACGCTAGCAAGATCCAAAGTCAGTGACATTGTGTACAGTTGGCAATCAGTACAAATAATTTGACAGTATGTTTAACATCAAGACAAGCTGGCTATGAGTCATGTCATTGTCCTCAAAACAATATAACGACTTTTACGAACTATTTTATACGCAATGTGTAACGTTACTGTCGGCCGCAGCCTGAAGTAGCGACATGAACAGTGAACAGGATGTGACATAACGTTATTCGCTGTGAAACAAAGTCAGTTTAGAGGGGCAGTATAACTTACGTTTGGCAGCCTATGTGTTAGCGCCATCCTGTGGTGTTCAGAGGACGAGGCACTGAAGCACCACACAGTTTTGGAAATAACATTCACATTTGCTTTTTGTTTTAATGGAGCTCATTCATTTAGAACAGTAAACAGTCAGTTTCACTGGAACTCCTTCAGGAGGTGTCCCATAACACTTTTTTATGGACACCCTGCAGCCAATCAGAATGAAATATTTACCCAGACCATGGTATTATAATTAATAATTAACAGCTGATTAGACTTTGCCTGTTTGGATTGGGAGAAGCCCACAAACACACACAGGAGAGTAGAGAATAGTTAATCATACAGTACAATAAACGTGTCGTAAGAGTAACAGCCAAAACACACCAGGCGCCGAAGCGCCAGGAATAGCCGCGACGCGCCACAAAGCGCAGTGAAGCAGAGCTATTTTAATTTCGGCGCCCATGTTATCCAATCTGTCTGTTCACACCAACTGTGATCAGGCGCGGAGTGGCCGCCCCGGCCCGCGCGCTACACCTATCATTTCTGCGTCTCCTCTATTTCTTCCGCGAGCGAATGTGTCAAGCCAGGCAGGTAATCACATACAGGAAGGCCGCAGCGCAGCCGGACACTTTACAAAAATAAAACAAATTTCAAAATAAAACAACTATGTTGATTTGGGCTGTCTTGACTTCTCAGCTGTGTCTACAGCGAGACACGCGATCAGGCACACGGAGCGAGAGACCGACGAACAGACAGACAGACAGAGTGAGACACACACACATGGAGAGAGAGAGAGAGCCAAAAGGAGAAGGATTGCTTTGTTAACCAGCGTGGAGAAATGCGTGTCTGGTATGAATGGCCAGGCGCGCGATCAGGCACGAATCAACGCTTCGTGGCGCTTCAGTGTGCAGTGTGTTTTCGCTGTAAGGCAGAACTACCAAGTGTGCACCTTCGCAATCTACTACACTGTTAAGATCAATAATGGGGATTACCTACTCTGTTTACCACTGTAGTGGAATGGAGCATTAGTGAATGTAGAATTACTCATATTCTTCATGCTTAAAACATTCCTGCTATAATCACATAGTTTGGACAGTCTTAAATTAGAATTATATTTATGCACTTATACTATATGCAATATTCCATTATTTTTGCACCTTTGCAATATTTAGTTTTTGCTTGCATCTTAAATCCTCTGGTTGGCATTGTTTATTTTATATTTCTACATAATCTAGAAAATATGAAAGAGCAACATCTGAAAAATGTAATGAACATCACTTTATGATGAATTATCCTCCATTCTGATTTTAAAACCAAGTTACATCTATGGAATCCCAGTGAAAAAAGTTATATAATCTCTGGAATGTTAGATGGTGGACTAAATGATCTGTTACTTAATCCGTGTTATTGCGTTATGGTGGCTCTTTTCCCTGCTCTTGTTCGATGCCTCTTTAGGTTCATGAAATAAGATTTTTAGTCTGGTTCTGGTACACATTGCGTACATTTGAATGTACAGTGCCAGCAAAAAAGACACTCTGATGTACTTTTCATTTGCGGTGGAATATGAAAGTCTGTGAATTCTTCTCAACGTATTTACAGCACACCGCGGTGGCTAAACGAGCGCATTATGTGCACTGAGTCACCATGAACAATAGGGCAGATTAGGAGGACTTTCCCTTGTGGAGTTATTTAAGGCAGTGGCGGGTTGGAATGATGGTGCAGGCATTCCCCTCGCCTCTTTTTAATTTCCACCTTCACATTCTTTCCCTTGCTTATTTGAAGAAATAATGAGTCGCGTTACTTAAAGGGAAGATGTGGCCGTGTCACGTGAAGCCGCGAGACAAACTAATGTCATCTAGGGACAGATACTTGAGCTGCTCCGTAGACGGTGAATAATGGACGGGCTCTGTGACAGCAGCCATGGTAATCTGACTGGGATAAGGGGACCTGATGCTCTGATATCCAGCTTAGGGAGACAGTTGTCTGTGGTTGTATATTGATTTTACTGTCCTAAATTTTTGTATCACCACAAACTTTGTTTTAAAGTGGATTTTCCTTTTTAGTAAAATCATTACTACACTGACAGGTGTCTGTAGGACCACAACATATGGGACAAGGGTGAAGTGCTCCATTCATTTCCAGATATTCAGAGGATGTATCATACGCTAACCTGACGAGCCAGATGGTTTGTTAACGCAGAACCATCTAAGAAGCCGTCATTGGAAACTGTTTGGGAAAGGGCAGGCATTTTCGAAAAATACATGGCAGGTGATTGGATGAACCATCTGTATATCACATCCGCCATTGTTGTTGAACAGTCGAGGCCGTCACACACACCTGTAGCTGCCAGTAGCTCCTCACTGGATGCTGATTGGTTCGGTAAGATGGTAGTTCAGACACAATCGGATTACTTGAAGCCTATTCTCGCTTTGCCAGACCTTCCTCCACAGCGCCGCTGAGGAGGGTCTGGCAAGTTCACACAGCATTCCGGGATGGGAGAAAAACGTGCTCTGGATTATTGGCATTTCTTTAAACCAATCACAATCGCCGGACAGAGCCGCGGTGCCGCTGCAAAATTGCCTTGTAAAGGAACTTGTTTTGGTGGAACATGTGTACGTTCCACCAAAGTTCCACCAAGTTAACCATACTCCTCAGAAATCCACCAGAGTTTAGAACGCCAACAAAAAGAAAGAGGACGGTATCTGACATCCGGCCGAAATGAGTGACATCCGGCGGAATTTCCGGCG
The DNA here is from genome assembly GCF_010015445.1 of Perca fluviatilis. Classification (NCBI taxonomy): domain Eukaryota; kingdom Metazoa; phylum Chordata; class Actinopteri; order Perciformes; family Percidae; genus Perca; species Perca fluviatilis. The sequence goes on along the minus strand of NC_053126.1, from coordinate 27,165,780 downwards.
CCACAGGAGCAATCCCGGAAGTGGAACGTCGTGGATATACACTGCTTGAAGCCGGATGGATGCAAGCAAGATGGATTTTCGTGTGATATGTGATCCTGCGATTCACGCGTGCTCTGGTGATAGCTATGGTTTATGACATGGTGGATTTTAGTTTTACAAGCATAAACATTGTTCCCTCCCCCAAAGTAATTTCTAAGATGTACTAATTATTGTTTTTCCTTCATAATATTTCTACATAGATGTGTTAACCAGTAAATCACATCCTTGGTTTTGAATGAAATCACTCACCTCATTGAATTCTTGTTCCTCTAAACCATGTTTGTTCAGTTCTATTGTTGCTTGCAACACCACTATATATATATATATATATTGCTCTATATATATATAGAGCAAGCACCACAATATTCTATTCTATGATTCCAATACAGCGTCACAGTTTGTTTGGGAGCCATCTTTGCTCAAAGCTTGAACATCTATGGTGGGAACTCTGTCTCTGCATCATTATCCATGGGATCTTGGTTATGATGCCTTTTAAATTTAGATTATATCATAGGTGAGGATAAAAATCTTATTTATTTTCCTTTTTTCCTTCTTTTTTTTTTTTTTACTCTGGAATGGTAATAGAGTTTAGTTTACTTTTCACATTCATTAGCTACTTGCCCATCAAAGGACACCAGCTATATGCATATACATCTTATGGGTGAGGAGCTTTTGCTGAGGTGTTTTTTTTTTTTTCCTCGGGCTATGTTCCAAAAATGACCTTAAAAGACCTTATGTTGATTCTGTTCTGATTTCATTGCCAGACAAAAAGTGAGTAAGCATATTCAAAATATTGAACTATTCCTTAAAAGACTTAAAAGATGTGTCTTGAAAAATAATGCAGCACATCCCCCTACATTTTCATATAAACAAAATAGTGGGTAAATTATGTTGGTTAACAAAACAATATACACTGTGTTCAATTTTGGAGTCCGGAAGGTATTATGAAGTGGCCGACATTAAACCAATATAATACAAATCACAATACAAAATACTGAGAAAAATACTTAGTTGTGAAAAAACTCTCCGTCAGTACAGATAGCCTGCCTCTCTATCTCTCTGTCTGTCTGTCTGTCTGTCTGTCTGTCTGTCTGTCTGTCTGTCTGTCTGTCTGTCTGTCTGTCTGTCTGTCTCTTTCATTATTTCTCAGCCCTCGCCCATTCTGCTTTTATGAGACTGAACGATCAATAAAGGATTGTGCAGGGAGGCAGAGCGCCTCACGTCCCCATTTGGGAAGATAATTTGCGTCAGAAAATGGCAGCTGCTGCACAATAGTATATTGATGTATTAAAGAAAAGAAACGGATGGCATGCATTAGAGGGGAGGAAGACAGAAACTGTGTCAGAGAAAAAGAGTGATAAAAAATGAGAATAAGAGAGATCTTGAAGGAGGTAGAAAGGATGAGGTAAAAATAAAACCCCAATGTGGGATATGTGAGTTCTCTGTTTCTGAATACTGCTCAGTACATACCGTATATGAAGATACACACACACTGACCAAAGTTGTGTCCTCCCGACACAGAAGTCCTTGTGTGTGCTATACGCTATAATAATATCAGGAATGTCATTTACAGTATGTGACTCATTTGAACACAACACTGACGTTTCTAAATTGCAGTATTTTCATAGGTTGGTGTGGATGTGCACGATGAGATGGCTGGTTTTCGGTTGAACTGGAAGACGCACTGCACACGGGAGAGATCGAGAGACACATTTAAATGTTGAGGGAATTTATTGTCGTTCTTTTGTTAGACAAAATGTCATAATGTCATCATTTGCACTGATTATTATCTTTAGCGTTTGGTTAACTTGCCAAAATAAAACAATGCTGAAATTGATTACAATGTTTAATGCTTTATCTCAAACAGATGAAGTCAAAAGGGAAAGAGCGTAAAAAAAAACATGACCTCAGCAGCCAGCACTCTATTTGTCAGCTTGCTTCTCTGGTTAAAACGCTGCCATTCCAGACTATTGGTTGATGGATAACTCTGTGAGGAGATTAGAAGACACTGGGCCTGTGTGTGTGTGTGTCTGTGTGTGTGTGTGTGTGTGTGTGTGTGTGTGTGTGTGTGTGTGTGTGTGTGTGTGTGTGTGTGTGTGTATGGTTGGTGGGGGTTCATAGAGTACTATGGTTTAGCAGTTCGTTCCATTGGATCCAGAAGCACTTTTAGTTCAGTCAGGACCACTTTGTCAAAATCGATTCATTCATCTCCAATTTGTATTTGGCGGTATGGCTCTGTTCTGGGGCCTCCCTGGGCTTCCACGTCCGTACGTGGAAAGCATGAGGTAGGGAGAGCACACCTCCCTGCCCTTCCATGTGCGTGTATGGAAAGCCTTAAGCGGGGAGAGCAGCAGTGCAGGATCCCCGTAGGGTACAGAACAGAGCAGCATCAACGACAGAGACACACCGTTGATTAAGTCTGACAGCATGGATTTAAGAGGAGGAGCTGGGCTGGAGGTGGGTTGCGAGCGCTAGCAGAGATGCAGCAAGGTAGGCTGGGAAAAGCAGTTTAAATGGAGCGCTCTATTTGGAAATCCAATCAAAAAAGGGAATCTGCTGAGCCATCAGCTGGTGTGTGCTGGCTTAGGAGCCGTCAGCTACGAGCTGAGATAATAGCCGAGCTTGACTCCGTGACCTGCCGGAACTTAACGCTTATGCTTCATTTCAGTCAGGACCACTTTTTCAAAATAGATTTATTCATCTCCAATTTGTATTTCGCGGTATGTCTCTGTTCTGGGGCCTCCCCCGCACTTCCACGTGCGTACATGGAAAGCATGAGGCAGGGAGAGCACACCTCCCTGCCCTTCCATGTGCAAGTATGGAAAGCCTATGGTGGAAAAAGCAGCAGTGCAGGATCCCCCATAACCACCATACCAGGCAAAACCTTTTGAATGAATGATGAAAATGAATTCCCCCAGTGTGTGCTATATGGACTAAGATGGCATCTTTGCCTACATGTACCAGGATGCCAGGGTTTTTAGAGCGCTTAGGTGCAAATGAGGTCACACACTCATTTGCATATTGTGACGTCAGCGTCGTCATCGCGCAATTATTTTTGCATTAAGCTCAGAGGTTGTCCGTTGCAGCGATGGAGGGAGAGATCACTAAAGCAAAACTTAGAGGAGCAGCTTGTCACTAGAATAGCTGGTCCACCTTAAAGGCCAGCCCGTCTTAAGTTAGTGAGCCTGTGCTGAAGTTGTCGCTAGCTCCGTGGCTGACCATCGGCGTCGCCAGGTAATTGTTCTGGGGCTTCATAAATGCTAGGACAAAAAACCGCTCTGGGTTGTTTGCATTTATTTAAACCAATCAAAGTTCCGGATGCAGTGACTGCAAAATAGTCTCGGGAAGGAACTTGTTTTGGTGGAACATTTGCACCCCGCAAAAGAAAGCTTTTTTTTTCTTTTTGCGTGTAGCTTGCAAGCTCGAAGTTTGTTTTTGTTTCCCGTAGCGACGGGATTTTGAGAACGGCAACACAGAGAGTAGAAGGTGGGGGGCAAAGCCTGACATGGCGTCCAATGTCTTCTGTTGATCCAGACTAGATGTTATGTGTATGTGATGAGAGGTATTGACTAGGGGTGGGGGAAAAAATCGATACAGCATAGTATTGCAATATTTTTCGTGGCAATACTGTATCGATACACAGACGGCAAGTATCGATCTTTTATGATATATGTTTTGGTCAGTTTGTCTGCTTGACAATGCCATTTTGCAGCAATAAAATTGAAGTGAGATGAACAGACAGAGAAATTTATCTTTTTAGATAAAACAGATGTTGACAAAGTTTTCTTTTGGGGACATCATTTGAAATTGGGAAGAATTTGAAGTTGGAAAAAAGGTAACATTGCAATATATCGCAGAATATTGCAATATGTTTAAAATCGCAATAATATCGTATCGTGATGATATCGTATCGTGAGGCCTCTGGTGATTCCCACCCCTAGTATTGCCAGTCATTCAACATCAATAGAACAGATCTCTTCCACTACAAGTCTAAGATACAGAGCGTACATATTCAACAAACAGAGGGGACGTGATACACATAACTCTTAATGAATTGCCCCTTAATTGGCATAATACAACAAAACCACAAAAAATATTAAATATTCTTAGGTCCACATATCTATTGCTAATAAGCATAGTGTAGGCATCCAATGATGCCTTTTGGCTTTGAGCTCAGCTTCTGTGCAGTTTGAGGCACAGAGCAATGACTATGATATTGCACATTTCTGTAACGGTGCCCTGCAATGCATTCGGGAAATAACAAGAGAAGCATCTGACAGCTTTGTTCATTGAGCGGTAGAGTGAAGCGCTTCATATTCACATTGAAGCCAGGTCCACATTTCTCCGTTTCAACATTTGTTGACAAGCCAAAATAAAGCCGCTTGCGCATAACACTGAACTGTGCTTTCTACAAAAACTAAATAATTGGTCATTTAAAATGACCCACTTTGTAGACAAATTTTTGTAAATGTGTTGCAAATGGTTTGTTTTTCCGCACACATGTACATCAAATCCACCACTCTTTGTCCAGTGTCGCTGTAACATTCAGGATCAAGTAACGGAAGTAACTGTCACAACTTCAGCACAGGCTTGAGTTTTTTGTTCACTAATGACAGTCACATCAAGGGCCAGATATGTTTAATTTATTGACATGTTTTTATTGAGAAAGGTCAAATATCTTTGACTGTATTACTGCATGTCGTTTTTTTCAACTTTTGTCACATTTCTGTTGGTAAAGCCCTACAAAAGTAAGCGGAAAAGTTCCTTAGCCATTACAGTTTAGCAAATCGTGCAAAACAAAGATTACATTTTTAAAAGCAGGCTAGCACACAGCTGACTCTCAGCAACCTGCCTGACTATGTAAACTCTCTGGTTTTGTGGGAATGCCTGAGTCCCAAAATCGGTAAATCTGCCAAATTCTGCTTTGAGTGTTGCGTAACTGCAGTTTGAAAAACACTTTCCTCTCTCTCCTCTTTTTTGGGTTTGACGCACAACTAAATTAAAGTTATCAGGAACCTAAACTGATATGCGGGCCGGATTAAAACCTGCGAAGAGGCGGTTTCGGCCCACGGGCCTTAAGTTTGACACATGTGCTTTAGGGGGACCGGGGGCTTTCTCCCCCGGAAGACATTTCTTTTACATTTTTAACTTAAATGCACTTTGACAGTAACATTAAGAAGCTAGATCTAATATATGAAAAATCTGTGCTCTTGTAAAAAATGTGTTTTTGTAAGCAATTTAATCATAAACACATTGTATAGATATACATGACATTGCAAAAGATTCACACCTACAAAGCATGGCAAGTGAGGCAGGGTTTAGTTCACAAATGGTCAAAACACAAAATCGACTAGAGCATACATTAGATTCATAGATTCAGAACTTGTTTATTTTCTATCTATTACAGGTAGAGGAAAGGGTATTGATCAACTTGACACATTTCCACCCTGCTTGTTGTGAATAATGTTACATCCCATTCTGTGAGATGTTTGAAGAAAGTCTCATCTAAGACTATTTAATTTGTATCCTAGAGTGCAACACTGTTTTTCTGTCTGCGTGAAGGGACCTTCAGACAATTCTTCCTCCCATCCTGACTCTCTAATTTGACTACACCTCAACTAAATGAATGAAGCTATTGTGAAGAGAATATGTATATTTTTGTGTATCTCCTTAATCCTTTAGAACATTGGAAACTGAAACCTGCTTCGTGTCACTTTGTTCTCCGAGCGCTCGCTACTGCTTTCAGCATCTACTCACAGAGGTCAAGCCAGTAGATGATAAGATTCACTGGTGGACAAAAACAATGTATTCTATTCAAACTCTACCTACATCCCCATTGACAAACTTGAATTTGGATGTTACATTTTCTAAATCAATCTATACATTTAAAAATTATTTTAAATTAAAGGGGCGCTATGCAGTTTTGGTTTTCGCTTTTTGCTCGCAGGTTTCTCTATAGAGCCCCTCCCCACAGCTTCGGAATAGATATTTGGCAGCTCCTATGTTGTGTCTGACTCCTCGCCCGGTCAGTCTGCCGTTTCCTCTTTCTCTGTTCCTCCGAAAATGCTTTCCTAGCTTTCTGCTTCTTTTTAGCCGGCTCAGCCATGACGATAGTGTGAAAAACTCCATCGCTAGCTTGTTAGCCACTTCCTGAATGGGCGTATGTGTGCAGTGCCGTGAAACTATTCGATACATCGCAAGACCTGATATCACGCAATGCTTCCTGACGCTGAGGCCGGCGACTCGCTGGCCCAGAGTTGCAACGGTGGTTTTTCAGCTCACAGGCGCTAGGGGGGGAGCGAGACGACAACCATTCAACCCGAAAAAAGTCATATGACCATTCCAATGACTCTGAAGCTGTTCACTTAAGGTAAATTAAGCTAAAAAAAACTGCATAGTTCCCCTTTAAAAGCTCAAACATAAAGAACATGATTTGCAGCTTAAAGGTCCAATATGTAATACTGACAGCTAGCGTTTAAAATAGTTACCGCAGCCCAATTTCAAAATAATGGAGAGTCGTCTCCCCCGCCCCCTCCTCCACAGATATTCAGAGGTTGCCAGGCTGAGACCGCAGCATCCACAACAATGTTGCTAGACGCTAGTCTCACATAGCCAGACATTACTTCACAGCGCAGCGTTAGATGCTGGCTATGTTGACAGTCATGAAAGCCAGTGGAAAGGACAGAATACTGGCTTTAGCATTGTTGTCAGAAAATATAGTATTTCAGCTTAGCATGTTACTTTTATATCCGATGACATATTGTGGTTATTTTTGGATTTAATGCATATACATTACACATATTACATATTGCATTTTTAAGTCAAAACCATCACTTAAACCCATCTAATGTCCATTAGACAACTAATTTTTTTTTTTACAGTTAATGAGTTATTAAATTAAAAGTTATAAAAAGGCTTTCTAATGGAAAACTGACAGGTTATATGGTGATAATAAATTACAAATATACATTATTTGCAGGACAAAAGACAAAAGGTAACTCGCTTACCGTCCAAAGTTGAACAGACAAGCTGTTCCGGTGGACAGTGAGATATATTTTATTTGAACTCTCCCTACCTCCCTATTGACAGACTTTGCACCCTGAATTTAATGTTCCTGGGCTTTGAGAAGAACAGTTCTATTGTCCTCTTGTAATTTAGTTAAATTCCTCTGGACTCGACCCATTGATGGAGACCCTCAGGCAGCCAGCCAACTGCGCTCCTTGCAGTCTGTTCAGGACTGATTTGAGCTGAAATTTAAGGTAAATACAGTTAGCTAAATGAATAAAAATAGGTGCATTTGGAGCACACTCTTCGTACTTTTTATTTTCGTTAAGAAAATTATGTAGTTTGTCATGTAAGTTAACGTTAAGTGCAATGGAGGGAAGCCAAACACCGTTCATCTACAAATCCACAAACACCAGCATAGCTGCGTATTATGGAACCCACTGCAGTTCTAGGCGACCCGCCCATCAACAGCATTCGCGCGCTTCGATTAGCCAGGCGTCCATGGTCACGTGAGGTAACAGAACCCAATTTGTTCAGGTCCTATCCCCTGACCAATTGGCTATCTTAACCTTAAAGGTGCCCTGCCACATGTATTAAATTACTTTGTGGTAATGTCTGAAGTTCTACCATCAACTTTGTAACATTTCTTTGGAAAAGAATGCCTTGGTTACCTTGTTTCAAGCCATTCTAGCGTGGTACAGAAATCCTGCAGAAAGACTCAGCTCGATTTGTGCCAGTTCTCATTAATATTCAACAAGCTAAGCTGCTTGACTCTGATTGGCTTACAGCTAGCCAATGACAGCCTGGCTATCAGTATCCTTTACCCAGCATAACTGGGCGAGCTCATGAATAGTAATGAGCTCAGGCAACACCACGTCTTTTCAGTGGCTAGAGCTGACAGAGGAGGTAGCAGATAATTTTGACATTCACGACATACCACAAACACATATGAACCTAACATAGTTCAAAAAATACAAGTAAAAACATTTTTGTGTGGCAGGGCGCCTTTAACTACTCGAGGTCAATGCCTAACCTCAGCCAGTCGGGTTGCTTCGTAGGGCGGGCCTTGCCTAGAACTGCGGTGGGTTCCATAATTGCGTAGCATAGCTTCCCTTTAAGGTTAGATGATTAGCTAACGCACGTTAACGCATACATTGTTTTTCACGACAAGCAACCGATAATGTCAGTCAACACAAGCGGGGAGAGGAGACTGATAGCTAACGTCGTTGGCTAACATGTCAGCTAACATTAGTTAACGTTATTTATCAATGATAACCTCTGCAGTAACGCTATCCGTTTGCTGTCATACGTTGCTAATGATAAGTGTGTCTTGACCAGTGGATAACTGCTGTGGATACTGTGACGTTAGTTAACATTACTAAACACAAATGATGTTGCCAATGAGTCTCGGACATGGTATAATGAAAGATCCTTTATACTAAAGAGAGTGCATTTCAAGCAGCGCCAATGGTATGAAATGGTCCACACTTCCTGTCTCCTAAAGGGAGCGTTTGAACGTGTAGTGAACGTTGTGTGGATGGATGAAAACTAATATTTAAATAATGTATTAATGTTCTTTTGCTAACATTAGATATTTACACAGCTGAAAGACATATTTAGCATCACGGAGATTAGTTTTGTTAGGGCGTTCATGAAAGTTAGCTGACGTTAGCTTCTCTGTGTTTCCACATCTCGCAAGAGTTTGATCCAGAGACAGAAACAGGTCTCAAACAAAATTTTCTCCTGATGTGTCCGTCTGAAAAATGCCATGTTAGTGTCAGAATGTTCTGGAGATATGTGGCTTGTGAGAAATGGGTCCAATATCTACTTTGACTACGGGGCAAAAGCATCGCTCATAATCTGTGTTCACGTTCACTTCTCCCATTGGAATCAATACAATCAGGACCTGCCGCTAGTCTCCTAAAGATGTGCGGCTGTGGTGGAGCCCACGTGACACAGATACAAGAAACTACTCTGAGTAGGGGCATCTCGGTTCTAAACCGTCTCTGGTATAATCTTGTATCGGGTGGAACTTTCCAGCACATATGTGTGTGTTTGTGCTTGCGTCGCGTACAGCGAGGTCTTCTTCTTTGGTGTTTATTCGGGGTGGCATTACTGACTGGACTGGACTTTGCTGAAGCAACGGCACTAAACACAAAGATAGATCTTTTATATTATTATGAGAAGCGTAAAAATATTTCCAGTTCATTACAGAGAACACCAGTCTTGCTTTTGGTCTAGGATTGGAATGTAGCAGCATACATGCTGTGCTTTGAAATCAAAAACCTAGAGAATGTGTGTGATCTGTGTTTTGTCAAACAAATCCAGCTCATGTTGTAGCTTAGTCCTTTTTAACCCACTTTATGCTGACCTTGTTCATAAAGAGGCTATGATTTACTTTACCTTTAGGTCCATTTTTCAAAATTAGAAGGCTCATGCTGTTCTTTCTGCCTTGCTAGGTGTGTAAAGTAAGTATCACAGAAAAGGAGAAACTGTACTTCTGAGTTTTCTATAAAACACTTTGTTGGACATACATACACAGACACATGATTTCAGACGGACACACACACACACACACACACACACACACACACACCCTTTGACAAGTACCTCAGGGGCGGGACTTATCGACTGAGCCATGGACTCATCACAAGATTGTTCAGTCGGGCCACTCGCATTAATGGTGAAGTAAATTGAAAAATGCAATCAATGATTGGAGTGAATGCTTGGCGGTAATGATATCAGCGTGAGATAATCCAATAATTGCCAAGCTGATGTATTCTCTTTTGGTATTTGGCCGCTCTGTCAGTGTAAAGTGTGCTCCCCTTTTCTTTAACCTGGCCAAGAGTGGAAAGCAGAGAGATTGAGAGAAAAGAAGGATACAGCTGCTATGTTGGGTGGAGCTAATGAGGCTAAGGCTTTCTTAGTATAATGCTATAGTATAATACACTTGTCAGTCAAACAGTAGGTAGCCATGACGTTTTTAATTTTTTTTATTCGTGAAGATAGTGTACACCAAAAAGGTGACATATAGAGTAAACAATACACATACAAAGACATACAGACAGTTACAGACAATATACAGCAGTTATGTTGAATGTTGACAATGTACAAATCTTGTATAGGGAAAGTGTGTGTTTGAGTGTGTGTTTGAGTCTAAGCAAGGGTGTATGTTTAGTGAACCTTAGAGTGGTAAAACAATTGTGGCAGAGACGATAATAAAAATGAAGATTAATAGATAAACAAATTAAATAGAACAAAAATAGACGTGAATAATAAAAAATAAAGTAAAGTCTTTAAAGTAATTCAAAATAAAATAATTGAATAGTATTATATCTACATCAGCACTATTGATGTCATATATATATATATATATATATATATATATATATATATATATATATATATATAATTGTAATAAAGATGTTATGAAATGTAACTATATCATAGTAAAATTGATTGGTAGAGGCAATGACCGTTTCGCCGAGCAGCTTTATGCAGTAGTGTGTGGCAAGGCCGGACCGGGACGAGGCAGCACCAGCAGTAGGTAGCCTTGACTGTTAGAAATGACCACAGATTGTGCACTCTCCAGGAATAGTTTTTAGCACGGATGGGATGCTGGACTGTAAACTTCAATCATTTCCCAAGGTAGGGGAGCTGGTTTTTGTATGTTAAAACACGTACATTTTCAAGGGGTTTATTAATTATAGTTATATCAGTCTTACGGTACAGCAAAAAAATCCAACAGCTTTTGACCTAGCAAGGGTTAGCAGGATCATAGTCTATATCTACAACGTTCCATCTTTGGGATTGCACCGGTGCCACCGGAAATTCGCCGGCTGTACGTTACCTTCAGGTGACCTGCAGTATTAAATGGAAGTTTAAACGTTAACATTCTAAATGTGTCCCACTTTGTTTCCTGGGCCCTGTTTCAGAAAGCAGGTTTAACAAACTGAGTAGTCAATGTAAACACTGAAATGCCGTTAAAACGCGTCCAGACTATACGCAGCCTATTTATAAACTCACTATATTTCTACATTTTGATGCTGCACTATGATCCCACTCACTCAGAAATATTAACATATCTCCCATACTATAGGCATTATGTTCCATCGGTGCGACCAATCACATCATGTGTGCAGAGTGAAGTGTTATAAACACAAAAGAGAGGATACAGATAGTTGGGTCTGTTTTTTTTCTATATAGTAGACAGTTGACAATAGTGCTCCCACTGCCTAGCTTATTGCTGCGGCTCTGTACGGTGCAGACAAACGCATGATTAACATACAGGTTAATTTAACGGACAGAAATAACAGCGACATGTATCCATCAAAACACAAAGCGAAAACAGGCGGAATGTATTAATGTCCGTAATGTTACTCAACTTTATGTTTTTAAATTAATCAAAAAGGACGTTAACACTAATTAGCTGAAATGAGGTCTGACTGACAGACACCAAAGTATAATGTGTAAGAGGCATCATAACATAGACCCAACTAATTTATGACAAAAAGTCATTGCCAACTATTTTAATAATTTTTGGTTAGTCGTTGTAACGTTAACCCTATTGCTAAATCATAGCAACACCGATACACAATTAATCTCTTACCTATTTTGGCTCCAAAGCTGAATGAATGAGATCAAAATATAAGATGAAAATAAGGTTGAACAAAAGAAAATCTTGCAAGTTTCATTAACTATAATACATCCATGCTACAAACGTAACAAGACAACAAGTATCTTATAGTTTAGCTTAAGTTTTCACCAAAGTTAGTATATTGTGCAGTTGCTTCACTTCCTGTGGAGTCAACAAGCGGAAACATGGACAGCGCCACTCTGCCATTGCAACCCACTTTTTGGTCAGAGGGTGTATTATTCTTAAATCTTAAAATCCTGTCAACCATCTTGTCAACAGGATTCAAGCCGACCAATATGAGACGATACCATAAGCCTATTTAACGCAATCAGTTACATTTACACAAAAAAGAATTTGACAGTTTCATTACTAAGCTCCAATTGAAAACAAACTACTCTTTTTATTACAAAGAATGAATATAAAGTGGGAATTTCTTGAAGATGACAATATGTATCAATATTTTCACTTTGTATCTATAAAATTTGATCCATGAGGATTGAATCAATATATCGATCCAGATCGATGTATCGTTACACCCCTTATTCTGCTGCCACCTACTGTCTACAGTTATCAAGTGCAGCCTACACTTACTCCTCCGCCTACCATTACCGCGGTAACACCTTTAAGTGGCAGCAAGGGCCTCAAATGAAACTAGTAACATGAAAAAGCTATTTCACTGTTATGAGTATGTCCTGAATTACAGACAACTGTGGGTGGGGTCAGGTGGTAGAGTGGTCATCTCCCAATTGGAAGGTTGGTGGTTCGAGCTCTGGCCCTGCAGTCCCATGTCAAAGTGTCCTTGGGCTAGACACTGAACCCCCGAATTGCTCCCGATGCTGCGCCATCAGTGTGTATATGATAGTCAGATACCTGTGGTTATTAAATTAAGTTTGATGTAAATATTTATGGTCCCCAGAGGATGATTTCGAATAAATTATGGTGACCATTCTTGACCATTCTTTTATCAGCACTGTCGTGATCAACACAACCACATTGCAGTTCCCACAAGCCAATGGTTGTATCGACATTAAGTTTAATGTAAATATTAATGGTCCCCAGATGACGAAGTCCAAAGACCCACTAAATGTGTCTTTCTAATGCCAGCAAGGGGCTTTCAATAGCCCTATTCAATCTATATTCACTACCTACTAACACACTCATAATCACAACAACCGCATAATCCCTATACTACTTAATATAATTACTATAATACTATGTTTTTCATGCCACCCTTACACCCATGTAATGAATCCTGCATCCTCTAGGAGCCGCTAGCAGGGCTTTTGTGGGTATTGTTTGTCCTCATCCAGTATCTCTACTAAGCCCTCCCCCCCCTTTTCTTTCTCCATCTTCCAACCTCTCTCACAGTCTGTTATGAGCTGACTGCAGTGGTTGAGGCACAGTCCCCCACTGGGGCTGCAAGCATTCTTGCTTATTCAGCATCTTCTCACTCATTCTTGCCTTCCACCCCCTCTCTGTTTCCATCTCTGCCTCCCAGCTTTCATTCCCAGCAGGTTTTAGAGTGGTTGGCAAAATACATTCATAATTAACCTACATACCACTCTCCCTTACATGCATCCCTCCCTTACCTATCTAATAATAAAAAAAAACAGAAGTGGCATGATCTGCATGAACATGAGATTAGAAACAATTCAATTCAATTGTATTTAAAGTGTCAAATCACAACAGGAGTTATGTCAGGACACTTTACAGATAGAGTAGATCTAAACCACACTCCAAGACCCAATTTCCCCCACGAGAGCAAGCATTTGGTGCAAGAGTGGCGAGGAAAATCTTCTATTTACAGGCAGAAACCTCGGACAGACCATGACTCCTGGTGGGCAGCCATCTGCCGCTGCTGGTTGGGACACAGAGACACTGATACAGATATGGAGAAATATGATTCATAATAATTATAGCAGTTAGTATGATGAACAGTAGCAATACCACTAAATATTATAGAACTATGAGAAATAATAGTAGTAGCAATGGAGGGCCTTGAGCAAAACCACAGCAGCAGCTGCAACCACGATTTAGGTGCCACCCCAATCCAGTGCATAGCAGGGTGTTGAGCAGGACCACGGCACCAGCTGCAACAGTGTGTAACATACCAACCCGGTCTCACGTCAGGTCGTGAAATAGTCACGTCATTTTTGATTTATTAATTTGTGTACAGGTCACGATTTTGATGTTTATTTCGTGTACAACGCCACGAATTTTGAACGTGTACAGGTCACGATTTTCAAACCTGCTCTGGGGGACGCAACAACAGAGAAATGAGGCGCCACACGCCGGCCACAACAACAGGACGGACCGCCACATGTGGGATGCGATCCCCGGGCGCATCCCCAGGTGCAGTGGTTAGGAAAAGAAGAATGGGGAAATGAACCGTCACACGCGGGACACGCCGACAACAGCGGGGCGGTTGTGGTTAAGAAGAGAATAACGAGGAAAGGAACTGCAACAAGCAGGATGTGATCCCCGGTCTCCGGGGTGAAAGTCCTGTGTTGTTTGACCCATCCACCACCCCGACCAACCTCCATGCGCGGACTTTCGCCTTATCAATACTACTCGCTACCGTCATCGTTCTGTGATCACGAAATATGCTTCCCATTGAAATACATTGCTTTAAAATTTGTAATCACCACACGAAAAAAAAAGACATTTACGCGTCCTGTCCACGACTTAATAGATTCAATATCGTGACCATATCACAAACTGCCATGAGACCGGGCTGAACATACACTAATGTACTCTTTATATTGCCCATTGTACACCATGGACATAGTACCATGGCTTTTAACTGTAATCATTTACAGTAGCCTATATATAATTTATTTTGCCATCAAAAATCCTGTGCTGCTCACACATTAATGCTACTGTTTTATCAGGTAGCTACTAAATATTACACTATATAAAGTATGATCTTTAACTTTAACTAGAACCAGGCATTTAGTTTTTCTGTAGTCTGACAGCATTTAGAAGTGTTAAATATATTTTGGATACAGTAAAAATAACCACTTTTGGCTTGCATAAAATATGTTTAGTAGTTGGAATGTATTATTAACTTTAACACATCAGAGTTCAGCAATGAAGGAGGGTTTTTTTTCCCGACTAAAAGGTTCATTGGTCAGTCCCCATTTTCTGATCTGTTGTCGTCATGCTTTCAGTTCAGTTCAATTTATTCACAAAAGTTAAAAGACAAGTACAATCATAAGACATAATGCAAATATGTGAAATGGGACAACCTGTTAAGCTATAAATAGGGCCCCTATGTGTAAAGGGGCCCTATTTATAGCTTACCAGGGCCCAAACACTAGCAAATAATACACATTATGAATACTATCATATTGTTTGGATAAAAAAGGAAGCATGTATTATACAATATAATTTACAACTACAAGAAGAAGAAACCCTAGCTGCCCTAACCCTACCTAAGTGGTCCAAAATAATTTATTCCATAAAGTCTAAGCATTGGTTATATAGATAAAACGCAATAAATATTAACCTACAAGTGAAAATAAACAGTAAAAAATAAAATAGATTTAGGAGTCACTTGTTTAGAAGTCCCCAGCCGTTTAGAATATTAAAGCTTTAACATATTTTAGTAGTTGTCTTAGACTCTTTTTTTGAAAGCAGACACAGAGAAAGACATTTATATAGTGTTTTCAACCTCATTTCAGACCTGTGGCCCTCTGCAGACCACACTGAAGCTTGAGAGTAGATTGGAATGAAGTCACAGAGTATGTCATTAAGCATATTTACAACAATATACAGGCATTGGGAAATATATTACATTCAGCAAGCTTCAGCAGACTGTAGCTGTGGAACAGAGGGTCGGTGGGAAGATTTACCTTTGACCATGATATAGCATGTATGACCCTATTGTAAAAACTGTAATTTCACATGATAACTAGGTAAAGTATTTCACCAAATGAGATAGCAACAATTTGGATGTGCCTCCCATAAATAAGGTTAAAAGTATTTTAAAAATAAAGCCAACATATTTAGACAAGTTTTTCATCAGTTCATCAATATGAGTCTTAAAGTTAAAAAAATAATCAATATACACACCCAGAAATTGTGTTTTCACTAATTTGACCATTTATTTAGATACATACATGTTCAACATTCTTTTGATTTCTATTTGAATGGAAGATAATAAAGTTTGTCTTGTGTATATTTAGGTTTTTATTTATTTATTGTATTTAAGCCATGTATCCACCTTAATTAATTCCTAATTTAGATTATTTTGCAGAACATAAAAAAAAAATACTTTATGTAGGATACTAGAGAAATGTACAAAGTCATTGATATATATATGATATATAGTATGAAGAGTAGTGGCCCTAAGATGGATCCCTGGGGGACCCCATATTCAATGATTTTACTTTGAGATTTATGAACATGTACATATTGCTCCCTCCCATACATATAGCTTCCAAACCAGTTTATAGCTTTGCCTCTGACACCATAATGTTAAAGTTTGCTTAGTAGAATTTCAATGTTAAATGTTGATAAATGTGGAATATTAGCAGTTAAAGTTGTATTCGTGTTCCTTGCCCTAAGAGCTGTGTGCAGGCATTGAGGAAGTGGTTAAAAGTACTCCGGGTGAACTCTGATGCACAAGAAGGTTAGGCTTAAGCCTTTAACTATAGGTTAAGCCTTATATGGCATAAAAGTGCATTGTGTACCCGACAGATGAGTAGAAAAACAGGAAAGACAGTTAAAGTTACGAGATTAGGAGAGGAAGTTGCACCACACAGAGGCCCCAACCTTGGCGTGTGTGTTTGTGAAGATAACAGTTTCTGCCTAGAAACAAATAGACACAGATAAAAGCTTAAGGGAGACAATAGATCAGGGCTCATTCAAACCGAGATCCTGGTGGACCGGGCTCTGACTTCATGTCCGTTGCTAGGGAAACTCTGTTTTTGTGAACCCACAGCTGTGTTGTAACTCTTATGCTGGACTCAGTAAACTTTGCTTAACTGAACTCTTTGTTTCATATTTTATCCTTGTGTTTTGTTAAACTTAAGTCCGATATAAAGAAGGCGCGGGAATTAATTAACTGGAGTCAGATTAGACTGGCCTTAGGGCCTTATTTTGGACATAATTCCCACACATCAAGGAAAAGTCCAATGCCGCAGTCACCTTAGTCATTTTTTTTATGAGATGAAGAATCACAAGTGGTGCTCTGTTTTTTCTTAAGGCATTCTCTGATGGAGCAAGAATGTTTCATTTATCTAAGTAATCACTAGGGCTTTGACTTTTGCCCAAAAATCATATTCGAAGTTCGTTTGTATATTAATATTAATATTCGAATATATTCGAATATTTATTAATAATATTTTGACCATTAAATGCCTTCAGTTTAAAAAAAAAAATAAGTCAGACCCTGGATTAAACACAAACAGTGTGCTTTCGACAGGAAGTTCGGAGCATTCACCGTAGCCTACGTAAGTGGTCTGATGTTTATACTCGTGTGCTGGTGTGTGCGTCGAGCCAGTGTGTGTGGGCGGTGTTGCCAACTTAGCGACTTTTTTTCACAAAAGCGACTAGCGACAAATGTGGCGACTTTCTGTAAAATAAAAAAAGAGTCGCCAGTATTGTCCAGCGAGCACGCAATGTATTTCTCTCCTGTGGCCGCCGAAACACTCACCTCTCTTTTCTGTTGTGTGACTGAGGAGCAGCCCCCTCCCTCCCCTTTCTACCTGCCTGTGCAGGTAGCAGGAGCAGTGGCGCGGCGTTGAAAGAGCGTACGCGGAGCGACGGAGAAAAGACGCGTGAACAACGCCTGGCCGCCGTCGCGCCACCAAGAATTAGAGGGAATGACCGCTACGACCCCAACCGAAGAAGACATCGCATCGCCGCGGCGATTGTTACATTTTGAAATGCGTGAAAAAGCCTCGGAATCTGAACTGAAAACAACGTTTACAAGCAACGCATTTACAAAAAATAATAGTAATCACTGAGTCTACTATACACATATTTCCAGTACTTTGGAAAATGTAGGCAATATAGATATAGATCTGTAATTGTGCATATCATTTTTATCACCAGACTTAAATACTGGCACAATTTTAGCAATCTTTGTCATTTTAGGCGTTCAGATAGTTGCCTTTGAAATATTGTCTGAAAGAAGCACCCTTAGGTTGGCAGGTTTTTACCTACAGAGATGAAGCGATTGCTGAAACTATTAGCAAAATCTATATTGTCATAGTCATTTCTGTCATTTCTGCTATTAATGTTTGGTGTCAGGAAGCATAGTGGTTTTATGACCCTGGCTGAGGACCTTGTTAAGCACCTTTCAAGGTGGTTTATCCGGTACCTTTCTTCCCGACCTCAACAGGGAGAAAAGGCTGTTACCCGGGTGGTTTGAAACTTTAATGATTCTTCTAGCCTTATTCATCACCTGCTGTGAATATACTTTAGGCAGGGAAGGGCACCGCCTATTGTATGTTCAGCCAAACAAACCACTTTCTGCACTCCTGTTTGGTGCCGTTTCGGTACCATGTAGTGATGTTCCCCATCAGGACACTCTCAGTGATGCAGGAGTAGAAATTCTTCAGCATTTGAGGGGGTACTCTGTATTTCCTCAGGCGTCTGAGGTGAGATGGTCTCTGCCTTGCCTTTCTCACCACTGAGTCAGAATGAAGTGCCCAGATTAGACCCTTGGTAATGTGAACACCAAGTTACTTGAAGCTCTCCATTCTCTCCGATGAGGATCTGTTGATATTAAGGGACGTAGTTCCTTCCCTCCTTATTCCTAAAGTCTATGATCATCTCTTGCTGACATTCATGAGAAGGTTATTTCAGAGGAGAGCCAGATCTCAGGGAAAAAGCCAGAGTTACAACTTCACTCTGGGCAACACCAGACTAGAACAAAAGGGTTCATATAATTACTTAGGGGTTAAAATTAGTGCATCAGGGAGTTTTAACCTGGCCATAAACACACTATGTATTAAAGCTCGGAGAGCTTTGCATGCAATCAAATGCAAATTTGAAAACGAATAACCCCGCAATAATTTGGCAAAAAATCTACAATTTTCTGATAACACCAATAATGCTTAATGGAAGCAAAATCTGAGGCCCACTTAGAAAAAACTCTCACTAAAAAATTACAATTGTAATTCTGTAAAATTATTCTAAAAGTTCGCCCAAACACCCCAAACAATGCATGCAGAGCACAGCTCTGTATAGTCCCTCTGAAAATTAAAATCCCCAAAAAGGTCAATCAAATTTTGCCAGCATTTAAATCAAGCTGATTAAAATGTCATTGCATACAAAGCTCTGCTGAGCAACCAGCAGTTTTCAGATGTCCACCCCCCTGGACCAGCTGGAACACCACAGTCAGTAGTAGACAGACAGGTAGAGAGAGAGAGAGAGAGAGAGAGAGACAGGTACACTGAGCTAAACACCACAGTCAGTAGTAGACAGACAGGTAGAGAGAAAGAGAGACAGGTACACTGAGCCTCAGAACCGCCACAGTCTTCAATCAAAAGATTTGAAACTAAATTAAAAGATCAGTATACAGTACAATGGCAAAATGAAAATAATAAAACACAAACTCCTCTGTTATCAATCCCTGAACACAGATATACACTTGGCTGAATATCTCAAAACAAAAAACCCAAAACGAAAAACAGTGTCAGTGACCATGCGCTGGAAATTGAAAGAGGTCGACATTTAAAATTGTGGAGACCAGGAGAGGAACGTGTCTGTACACACAGCCACCAGGACATCCAAACAGAATTACCTTTCCTACACCGGCTACACACTGGATGCATGCGTGCGTCAGTTGGGTGGTGGCTGCGTTGAGTTTTCTATGCACTGCTGCTAGCCTTGTCTGTACACATGTATGTTTCCCATAAACATAAATATATACTGTACTATATATTGATTACATCAAAGACGTCGGCAGTATTGACGGCAAAATAGGCTACAGAGTATTTTGTTCTGTATTGACAGATGCAATATTTAAAAAATTACATTTATATCTGCATTTATGTCAAAACCTAGAGACTTTCAAACATCAAAATGTCATTTATTAAATGTATTCATGTCAAAATGACATAAACATCTTTTCCTATTCTATTTTGAATGGAAACGCTTTCAACACGCTTGCGTGTTGTGTGAAAAATAGGTGTTGGTTCTATTTCTAGCATGCACGTTTTGGACGTGGCTGAGACGTGCGTGTCACACAGGCAGTGTGCAAGCTCTAACCTGTTGACATGGGAGCCGAAATAAAAATGGACACGCCACGCAGCTGACACGCTCACGCCACGCATCCAGTGTGTAGCCTGCCTTATGTACATGTCCCAAATATGAAGTCTTAAGAACCACATTTTTCTAAACATATGAAAAACATATACCAGGCTTAACTACCTACACTGATGACAAAAAGCTTCCTTAAAGATAAAAGATAAAAACATGGCATGTCTAGCAGATAAATATGTCTTCTCCTGCCACAATATAAGGCACAATAAGTTGAGAATTGTATATATTATCATTATTAGGGCCCGAGTACGAAAGTGCCTTGCACTGAAAGTGCGAAGGAACCTATTGTTTTTGTAAGGATTATTATTATTCTGCCACATCACTCGCATTTTTTGAGGGGCTTAGCATGCTGGAAAACAAAAATTTGCACACATGTCAGACCTGGCAAAAAGTTCTGTAGTGATTGGGCTCGAGCATTGCCAGGGGGCTCCGTAGCACCC
Source organism: Perca fluviatilis (assembly GCF_010015445.1). NCBI lineage: Eukaryota > Metazoa > Chordata > Actinopteri > Perciformes > Percidae > Perca > Perca fluviatilis. Next base: position 27,145,383 of record NC_053126.1, on the reverse strand, counting down.
CCTAATGAGCTTCGGAATTCTGAAAAATATTAGAAGTTAATATACCAAATTTTGAGGGAACATAGGTCCATATCTATGCATAGGTCTCATCTTGAAGTCCATGGAGCATTTTTTTTATTATTTTTCCACCTGACATAAATCCGATCTTCACGAAATGTTGAATGTATCCTCGGTCGACCCTCATGACAAAAAGTCATCAAAAGAATTTTGATAGTTAAAAAAATGTCCAAGTTATAAAGGAGCAACTTGGTGAAGTTGGCAGTCAAACAGGAAGAGTTTCGATTCTTGGCAACAATTATTCTGAATCGGAGGAAACTCGGCACAGCTGTTCCCCGTACTCCGCTGAGGCCGTGGGCAACATTTGAAGTAAATCGACGTGCTGTGACGGGCGAGGGCCCGTTCAACGCTGCTTGCAGCTTTAATTATTCTTTGTTTTTTGTCCCTTTTTTATATTATTGTTTCAACGTACCCTTTGAGGGACATGCACAGAATTTGTTTATTATCTGCAATTATATCATAATTATCCTGTTTACTTATTATATCAGATTATTATTTACTCCTTGTTTATATGTATGTTTTTATGCTTTGGCAACACAGATGTATTGATTTTGTCATGCCAATAAATGAAACTGAAATTGGAAATTGAAAATTGAAAGTTGAATTTGAAAATGGAGAGAGAGAGAGAGAGAGAGAGAGAGATGATGAAGCCTGACATTTAGCTTAGAAGCTGTGATCTGCCATAAAGCCCCATTCAGGAAACACCTCACTAGCCTTTTCATAACACTCAGAAATGAGTCATTCCCCATAACTGAGCTTATGTGAATGATTTGCTACTAAAGCAGTGATGGATTGACATCTGGTTGGCAGCAGCCAGCTGTTGTGGCCGAACGTCTCATGCCGTAGCAGTTGTTGTGAGATCCAGCCCCCTCTATAATCCCTGTGCCATTTCTTTGTAGGCTCTCTCTCTCCTGCCTCCTGCCAGGCTCAATTGGCTTTGATCAGCAGGCATTTTTCTTTACTCCAGCATTTTCTGCATGGCTAAGGTGTACATTGTTGCGCAGGGCTTTGCGCTACTGTGCCAATCTCTCTCTCTCTCTCTCTCTCTCTCTCTCTCTCTCTCTCTCTCTGTCTGGCTCCTCTCTTCTACATACACTGTGTGATGAACATACACAAGGCCGGGCTGTGCAACAGGCTCCCCACTGTGTGGTCAGAGAGACTGGGAGAAAAAGGACCTGGCCCACAGTAGATGATTTTATATAAACCTCACCTCCAAAAACGGACAGCCGACCTCCAGTGGAGGATACACAGTACATGGTGCCATTGCCTCCAATGCTTTTATTTCAAGTGTCCATTTAGTTGCTGTTTACCATGTTTTTACTGAGTGTAAGAGACTCACAGGGCCCTATCTTGCACCCAGCTCAATTGCCTTTGTACACCGATGTATGTATAATTCCTATTTTGCATCCGACGCACAGCGGACTTTTCCCTCCACAGACGCACGTCTGTAAATTAGGGAATGTATTTGCGCTCCCGGGGGCGGTTCAGCGAAAAGAGGAGGCATCTTCAGACGCAAACGTTCCCTGGTGCTATTTTGCAGTTTCAGAAAACAATTCCACCATTGACCAGGAAAAACCTAGTCTAAAGTCAGTGGCGCGTTATTCAGATGCTATTTTAGGGGCGCATGCTTGGCCATAATGTAGCGTGTGCACCACACATACACTTTGCTTCTCTCATCTACACGGACGCAGCAGTTCCCATTTTTGCAAACCATACATAATTACAAAGAAAAATATTACTGAAAATGCGCTTCAGGTGTTTGGATAGGTCAAGAGGCACTTTACAGTACAGTCCTCAAAAAGTCGCAGCATTCTTTGTGGCTTGTTGTGTTTTACACAACATTACCATGAATAATGGAGGTGTTGATGACATAAATGAGGAAATATTAGAGGACTTAAGGAGACGTGATGTTGAACTATGGTGGGATTGGACACGCCGGCGGGATCTGGTCCGGGAGTGGCTCCTGTTGGAGCGGGTGGACAGAGATGGAGTGGGAGGAGGAGGAAGGGGCACAACAGGTGCAGGTGGTGCGTTTGGAGGCCCACGCTCCATGGCTGCAGCAATCCTCTCCAGACTTGAGGAGATGCGCCCGAGAGGCCGCAGCAACATCGCCACCCGGCATTTATTACTTTGCAGCATCCCGGACAGCTCCCGCTGGCGTGCACCAGGTAAATCCGCCGTCATAATAGCAATCCGCCATGGAACATGCGCGCCTGCTCTTAAAGGGAATGTGAGATGACGCTCTGATTGGTTTATTTACTTCAGACCAACCCATTTTAGATTTGCATCGGGCGCAAGACTCATTTTTCCCACCGATATAATAGCAATAGCGCCCGAGATCCGCCCACAAAGCTACTTGCGTTTCACGTTTGATACTTGATACTACGTTAAAATAGGGCCCACAGAGTTATTCTCTCTTTGAGCATGTTTTTAGTCTTTTGGTGTGGTTTTTACTGAGAGGCTTTTTTATCATTGGAGCTGCCTACACAAAAGCAGACGAGACATGTGGCAGCTCCTAAACTGCCTTTCAGGTGAAGCCAAAACGGCTATTTACAGTATGTTAGCAGCAAGACCGGCGTGGAGAACAGGTCAGTGTGGCTGTGTAACATCAGGGCCAGACTCTGGAACAGCTGGAATTCAGTTTTTATAAAAACATTGTAGATTTAGATGCTTTTAAAGTCTTGACTCAATTAATTATTTTTAAAATTGGGATTTTAATGAATGAGCATATATAATACATATGTAAAAATAAGTGTAAAATTCTAAAATCTCTCTCTCTATTTTTTCTCTGGCTTCTGTCTGGACTGCCGAAATATTTTTTTTGATCTATTTTCATCTCTGTCTCTCTCTTTCACTTTGTTCTCCCTTTTTCCACTTTAGTAGAGTGGCTAAGTGTAGTATCCACGGGCTAATGTGCACTACATCTGGTGACCCACACAGCTCCTACATACTTTTAAAGTAAAGTATTTGCTGTACATAAACACTTATTGGCTTACTGAATAAAATACATTGTAGCTACCTATGACCTGTGTGCTAGCGTAAAATTGCATATCTGAAACAGAAAATAGTGCCAATGTTGTCATTCAACATTTTCACAATGCCATTATATGGAGAGAGAGAGAGAGAGAGAGGTATGAATATATATTTATATATACCGTATTGGTCAGAATATAAGACAACCCTGATTAAGACGACTCTTAAGACTGATATTTGGAAAAATACTTTTTGAAGACCATATCTTGTTTTTATAAAGAACAATATTGAATAAAACAAGGTAGGCTGTTGTTTTTCACATCTTTTAAATAAAATAATATTTTCAATATCTTTTTAGATGAAAGCGTCACATTTAAATTAACGGTAAATGTTTCCAAGGCCTTCAGCTGAATGACAATGGTAATGGGCATCCCATCAATACGTAATCACACACTCTCTCCTGTCAGTCTCTTGGTAGCGGCCGCTTTGAGGACCACGGTAAGATTTTCTCTGGCTGTTTGCATTTTTTCAGACGTATCTGAATCTATCTACTGTATAATCTTATAGTATATAGTATATAGTCTTTTTTTTTTTTTTTTAAAGATTATTTTATGGGCGTTTTAGGCCTTTAATGACAGGACAGCTGAAGAAGTGAAAGGGGAGCGAGGGGGAATGACATGCAGCAAAGGGCCGCAGGCCGGAATCGAACCCGGGTCCGCTGCGTCGAGGTGTAAACCTCTACACATGGCCACCCGCTCTACCAACTGAGCTATCTGGGCACCATAGTATATAGTCTTATATTCGGACCAATACGGTAGATTTAAAAAAAAAAAAAATATTGATGCTACAATACTCCTATCCTGATAAAGGGATTTTCTCCTCATCCCCCTGGCTTTCTCATAGTATTTGTAAAAAATAAATGTGAACATTAGCATTGTCAGAAAAACCTTAGGCCTACTTTAGAAAATATGCTGGGTCACTCAACCATTGATTTCCATTTGATTGCTTTTTTATTAGTAGTAAAAGCAGGAGTGGAATGTTGAATTAAAAACTGACTGATAGCGAGATTTGTGAATGTGAACTACGGTTTTAAAATGCATATTGAGATGTGCAGCCAGATTTGAAACTCTGTACAGTGATTTAGGAATGCTTGGCCATATTCTTGCACTTTGTCAAATTACTGCTCAGCAGTATATATTTCATTCAGTATATATTATATTATATATATTTCAACACTAATAGCACACTAAGGCTGTGTCTGAAATCACTACACCCTATACCCCCTATAATACACGCTCAATAGTTTAAATGCAATAGTGAGCATTAAATTGTGGTTTAAGTCACTAAGTTATTATGATCATTTTCAGTCATCACTGACAGCCGTAGATGATCATTTCTGCATCTATAAAATGCAGCGCATTGCATTGTGGGATTGTAAGCAGAAAGCAGTGTAGTGTACATGCAAGGGGTACTTTTTAGTTTTTGCAGCAGTATGTATGTTCAGTTTGACTTCACTGATAAAATTAGGATACATAAAATACAAACATCAAGACTACCAGAGCTCTCTCATTCTTTCCCACTGCCTTATTGTGATGCAAAAACATGTCTCTCTTGGGGGTCACACAGAAAAGCATCAGCATACAATCTGAACAATTTTCTCCAACGTCCTTTTTCCCTCCCTTATTATCTCTCCTTTCATAATCCTCATAGGGTTATCCTCTCTCTCCCAAATCGATGCTGAAGCTACAGCAATCACAGCAAAACTCCCCGTATAGGCAAAAACCAATGAGGGAGCAAGAGAAAAAGCAATGATAAACAAAGGAGAGAGGTCTGCTGGATGTAGAGATTAAGGAGATCAGTGGATGTGCTAGTGGGTTTGTGTCCTTCTGAGAGAGGAACACAGGGCAGAGACTGGGCAACAAGAGAGCTGATCTAAGCAACTTCTGTTTGGTTTTATTCAAGTTAGCCTGGCGTTGCCAGACTAATTCGCAAATGTGTATTACTTTGGAACCTCTCATTTCATTTTCGATTTCCAAGCGGATTTATCAACGGCGGAGACAAGAATGGCTCCGGACGCAAATGGATGGACCTACAACCAATCAGAGCAAAGATTGGCAATGAGTGACACAGCTGGGGCAGTGTTTGGTCCTTTTGCATGGCGGCCTGATCACAAACTTTGTCAAATTACAGCTAAAATTCTAGCCTGACAAGCCAGACCCACATCAAGATATTGGGTCTGGGAACTCACCATTGACGGGGCTCAATCCGAGGGGCGGGATAAACGGTTGTCTTTCAAATTCCCTCTGCACGCAATAGGATAGCGCTACAACCAGGCAGAGCAACGAAGAAGGTAGCGGAGCTAGTTGATAGATTCAACTTTTGCCGTATCCGGTCGGCAAAACTCCAAACACATCTTCCTTTTTTAAGAATGATTTCTGTGTCGTTCTTTGTTCTTTTCTCAAAGAAAAGCTTAACTACAAGTCTTCCAGAAGACCGCTGTTCCCAGCAGCAGCAGCAGCCCTAAACCCGCCCACCGACTCTATACACGATGTGATTGGCCTGACCAAAATTTGGTTTTTCCAGCTCGCAAGCCAACAGAGTGCCTAGACTGACCCTGGCTGCAAAATAAATTTGCTGCCACTAGGGTGCATCCAGATTTCTAGGCTACTAAAATTCCAATACAGTAACGGAATCTTGATTCATATTTGATCAGCACTGCCTAGTTTGACAGTTAGATCAGAGTTTCCTGACCCTTGTGCGCTGGACAGACCTACAGGACGGTGACGTCCTCTGTCAGTCATCATCTTAAACCCACCCCATATTAGCTAATTGGTTGTGATTAGTCCTACTTCACGTGCTGGCACTGAATGTTGGCAGTCGACTTACATTTTGAGGTGGGGAGTCTTCAAATATGGAAGTAACATATAGGCATACTGGGCTGTGTAGCCCCACTAGTCAAACTGACCCTTAAAGGTCCCATGACATGGTGCTCTTTGGATGCTTTTATATAGACCTCAGTGGTCCCCTAATACTGTCTCTGAAGTCCCGAAATTCAACCTTGGTGCAGAATTACAGCCACTAGAGCCAGTCCCACAATGAGCTTTCCTTAGTATGTGCCATTTCTGTGTCTGTAGCTACTGAGGAGGAGAGAGGGGGGGGCAAGGTGGAGGGTGGGGGTGTAGCCTTGACCAACTGCCACGCTGCTGGTTTGAAAGCCATGAGGTCTCTCTCTCATGGGTGGGCCAAATTCTCTGGGCAGGCAAAGCAGAGAAAGGGGAGGTAACCTTGCTCCTTATGACGTCATAAGGAGAAGATTCCAGATCGGCCCATCTGAGCTTTCATTTTCTCAAAGGCAGAGCAGGACACCCAGGGCTCGGTTTACACCTATCACCATTTGTAGCCACTGGGGGACCATAGGCAGGCTGGGGGAACTCATATTAATGTTAAAAAACCTCATAAAGTGAAATTTTCATGCCATGGGCCCTTTAAAGGGTAAATTTGTTTGTGTTTTTCAAACTGGACCCTATTTTCCTATGTCTAAGTGACTGATGAGAACAACAATCTTTGACATTGGTCCAGTTTTAAGCAAGACCGCTGCAGTCAGCAATCAACAAAACAAGCTACAATGTAAGTCAATAAGGCAATTGTGCGCCTCTTATTTACGTTCACAAAAGTGCCTGTTTTGCCACTGACAGATCCTTTTTTTAAACATAAAAACATCCGTGAAATTGCGTTTGCTAACGCCACCAGACTTCACGTAAATAAACAGTAATTTCGTAAAATACACTTCATTCAAAGTCGACAGAAACTAAATAAATCTATAAAAAAGCTGTCTTGGATCGTCTTTCCACTTTTCCAACCATAATAACTCTAGTTTTGGTTGAAATAAACACATAGTTTACCAATTTACATGTGGAAATATGTTGACTCTATACATGCTAAAAGTATATATATATTTTTTAAATGGAGTCTGGTGGGTTTAGCGCTATCGACCTCAGTCTTCATTGCTTCTGGTTTTGGTTGCGCCTTGAAGGCAACAAGATTGAGCAGAGGGTGACGCCGACGACTCCGAAAAGAAGTCAGATTGAGAAAATGACCCTACTTCTCATTTGCTTTATTACCTCAGTAAACATTGTCCTAATAGGTTTATGGCCTCAATCGCTAGTTTCAAGTCTTCTTCAATACAGCATGATGTTTATTTCGTAAAGTACTTTCACACCTGCCTTATTTAGTTCGGTTGTATCGCACTAGAGTTCGTTTTCCCCCTTGGTGCGGTTCGTTTGGGCAGGTCTGAATGCAGTAATCCCACTTGGATTTGCACCAAAAGCGGACCAAACAAGCGTACCAAGGCCTCCTTAAAGTTGTGGTCTCGGTACGCTTTAAATCGAACTCTGGAGCGGTTCGTTTGTGGTGAGAACATGATAAGACCTCGAACCGCGCTGACTACTGTATGTGTCCTCCACAAGTGTGAGCTAATGTCTCTGGTAGTCAGATCTGCTTTGCAATCTGCTATGCAGCAGAACATGCAAACTGTAGCAGCTCGTAGTCTTTCTCTGACAGAAATAGACTGCGGCCAAGCTCGTCGTCACTCACATTTCCATGGAGATGCAAGAAATATGCACTAGTCCAGAACACTGGACCTTCTTCCTGTATTTCCTTTTTTGCTCCCGCCCCAGAAACATCTGACCAATAAGCAGAGTGAACGCCCTTGCGTCATTTGTAATGACGCATTTGGTACGCTTGGATTTTTCCTAGGTGTGAAACGAAACCGAACAAAGGCCAAGTCGCGTAAAGTTTGCAAACTCATCAACTGATTTGGACCAAAGCAAACAAACTATAGGTGTGAAAACGCCCTTATTGACACCGCAATATTACTGCTGCATTGAATGCTCCATAACTCCCACCAGTGAAAGAGCTACCTGCACCTGAACATTTGTCATCCTGCATAATTACCCATGTGCTTTTGTTTACTCAGAAACAATTGGAGATTCTGTGTTGGCAATGAATGGAATAAAACAAACATGCATCAGAGTTACATCATTTAATTATAACCTTGTTACAACTAGGGTTTAAAGTGGGATTTGGCAGGTGGGGGAACCCTAAGATCAAGGGAAGCTGGTTCACCTGTTACTCGAGTCATTCTTTCAAAGTGCTTGCTCATGGGGGAGTTGTTGGGTCTCTTTAAATTATGTGTGGTCCGGACTCTATCTGTAAAGTGTCTTGTGAAAACTTCTGTTATGATTTGACACTATAAATGACATTGGATTGAATATGATTGGACAATCACTGTTCAGAGGAGGAGTAGGAGGGGGGGACCTAGGCTAATGAAGGTATCTTTTGAATACAAATGTTGTGTTAGGTGAAGCTTTAATCTGTTTGGCATTATTTTCTCTCTCGGGCTTGTGAGGCCAACACTTCCCATTAATGAACTGAAAGTGTCTCATTTGCTAGATTGCAACATTAAAGTCCTTTTACAGATCAGTTTACCCTTAGCTCTCACTGCCTTGATCAGGAATTAGGGTGGATAATTGAATACAGTTGTGCACGTCTGTGGTAATGGCTGCTGAAGAAGGCTTTCAAGGATTGTGGTCACTTCAGAATCAACAGCTAATTGTTTCTTCTCTTGTACATTTCAGGCCAACTAATGAGCTGTGAGCAAGAGCAGCTGAGGGTAAGTCCTGTCTGTAATACAGACTCTGTATGAAGGTATATTTGTAAGAAAACACAGACACGTAGTCTTCCAAACAACTACCCACTTGATTATACAAATTGCCTTGTGTTTGATACAGAAATGCCTTTATTTACCAAACTCGTGTGTATTTGTGTGAATATATGGCCATGCAATATGCAGTACTTACAGTAGTACTTTCTACTGTACTTTCTATCAGTGATGGTCACATACTTTGGTACATTGAACCGTAATGAAGCAAATTAAAGACATACACAAGTATTTGAACTTTAACGGCCACTGAATACTTAATATTGAAAAGTTTTACTTTTAAAACCATGTATCTGAATTTATCTGTTCTGAATTCACCTCTTTTTGAAATGAAAATATTGCATTTCTTTATTTGCAATTTAAAAGAAGCAGAATTTGAATATCTTTTTTAAGTGGTCACAAATTCAGACCCAACAATTCCTGTAAAGCCTCGATGTTGCTATGACACTTATTTCTACTTGAATTTGTGGTTCTGAATTTGATCAATTGGATTAGACTGATGTTTAATTTTATTTTCTTCAACCTCACCAATCAGCATCCTGAATCTATAGACAATTTTGGTGTTTGTAAACAATGATGACATTTTTGTGTAACAGCCATGGCCTTCTTGCCTGTTCCTCCAGTAACGTTAGCAGTTAGCAGGGTTAGCATGGCGGCCTTAGCCAGGACCAGTCGGGATCACTTCACTGGCTTTGTCTCAATTAGTTTTAGTGAGTAACCAACTCGGGTACTCTAGCTATATAATTCAATGTGAGTACACAAATGTTGAAATGACATAAAATGCCCATCCCTTGTAGCCGTGATCAATTAGCCTGAAGCTAGAGGAAATTAGCCAACTCGGCGTCCTTTTGGGCTCTAAGCTGTCTCCATCTTTCAAATACATCCAATATTTATCCGGGGTTTCTTACGTCTCTGGTCACGCAACTGTTAGAAACATGTTTTTTTTAGGTTGGGTAGAATCTATCTCCGTTGATCCCGTTTGTTTGTTTGCTGCTTTCATGGCTGTTCTAACGTTACAGCTGTAGCGCTCTGGGTTTGAGTTTTTTACTGGTATATCTGGCAACCCGGCCTGGCTGTCAAACTGGGCAGTTGATAACAACGCACAGGCCAAAACACAAACAGAAGTTCCATCACGGAACGGACATTTCAAAAGGTGAAAATACTGGCATTAGCATTGTTGTCAGAAAAGATAGTATTTCAACTTAGCATGTTTCCTTAATATGTGATGACGCATTGGGGTCATTTTTGGATTTATTACAGTAGATATTACATATTGGCCCTTTAAGTACACCTTATAAATTGTTTTTTTCATATTTAAATTACTTAAGTATACATAATGGGTTAGGGTTAGTAAGTAACCCTAACCCAATAAGTAATGTAATGTGTAAGGATTTTGAAATGGCAGAAAACAACTAATAACAACTACAAATCACCAGTTTAATCCGACTTTTCTCACATACTTGAGGACGTCAGATATGGTGTTTCAATTGGAGGTAAATGACATCAAGAAATCCATTGAAACAACAAACCCACATGGCATAGGTTGCCAGCACAGACGTCAGACCTATTCAACAACCCCAGGAATGGAAAACCAAAGCTCTATATTTCAGTCTGTGTGTACTGTATTTGAGTAAGAGGGAGGGGATTTAAAGTCTGACTTAACACTCACTAAAAATCTGTTTTTTGCTGACCTCCAGTGGTTTAACTTCTCACCTTTCTGCAGTGATGTACAGGTGCACCCTCTTGGGCGTGGTTGAGGGTGCAAAAAAGCCCTCATCTGACCAAAGCCAACCACAGCCAGAGATGAAACAGACTTGTATCTTTGTATCAAAGGGGGCAGTGAAACACTGCTTTTCAGCCTTATGTAAAGTTACTCTTTAATGTGCCAGCAAACTGTATTGCGGTACACACCTGTCCAAAGCTACAGCGGTAACAGTAAAACATGTGCGAGTAACAAAAACCCGAAAGGGGCCTAGTTTAGTCAGTGTGGTCGCTCCTGGGCGCACGGACTGTGTGGTCATCTCTAAGCTCACCTGCTCTTTCGGTTCATAGGGGCAAGGGAGGGGTGAAGTGGAACATACTGTACATAAGAGTGTGTGGTGATTAATGAATACACTCAGCCAATCACATCATCAATATCATTGCTCTGGACCAGCTGAGCCATCAGCTGATAACATTTTTAAAGCTAATGGCCTAAGACCACCAAAGTGAAGATATTCAGGCTACGTTCTCAAATCAGATCTTTAAGACCAGTGTTGGGAGTAACGTGTTACAAAAGTAACGCAATTACAGTAATGTATTCCTTTTTGCTGTAACGCAGTAATAGAACGCATTACTAATTAAATTTCGGTAATATTATTACCCGTTACAATCTCAGTAATGCGAGTTACAACGCATTTTAACGTTTTTTTAAGAATTTCCCAACACCGCAAAGCATTTGTTCACAGGAAAAAAAGCCATGAGTATTATTTCATAACATCTGTGTCAGGTGACGGTACGTCAGCTCGGACAGCAGTGTGTCCGAGCCGCTGTCGGGAATTAATGTTTAGGCTTGCTTACACGTAAATCATTGCAGTTTATCAGCCGTTGAGAGTAACTCTGCCTGTAGTGGCTTGACGACCAAAAACGCTTGTCTTTTACTGTGACCATTTACTGTTCAATATGTTTCTGTCATGAACGGTAATAATTATTACAGTTGCAGTTTTACAAACAAGAAAGTGAGCAACTTAGCTTGACGGACATGTTGCATCCATAGGTTGCATCCATAGACAGTAATTGTTGCATTAGCAACATCAAAACCGCTCTACGTTAGAAATTCTTTGACAACATGCATAACAGTTGCATCTAAGTAAGCTAGCAAGATTACATAAGGTACACAACCGACAACTTCCGTGTAGGCTACTTCAAAATAAAAGCACTTCCTGTGACGGTTCGCAGTAAAACTAAATTACTGTTAAATAAGGTTGTGTACCTTTTCACATATCAGCTGTAAATCAAGTACTGTAAATAATGTAACTAGTGAGTTTTAATCACACTATAATTGACAATTTCCTTTAGACTGTTTTAAACTAAACAACATGAATTTCTTATTCAAGTGCTTTAAACAAACATTTTACAACAATGCCGTACTTCAATACAACTGTAAGGTACTTTTAATTGAGTATTTAAATTTTCTCCTACTTGCCTATTGTACGTTTTACTTATCTATTTTTTATAGCTTTAGTTACTTTGCATATTCCTATTAATTATACAAAATATTATGAATAATCTGTGATGTATTAAAGTGGATAAAGATGAGACTTTATTGATCCAGTGGTGAAATTCACGAGCTACATGCCAAGTCAAACTGCCGCTGTTATTTTGGTGAAAGTAACTCAAAAGTAATGCAAAAGTAGTGTAACGCATTGCAATTCAGAGACAGTAATATTGTAATATAACTAATTACTCTCAAATGACAGTAACTAGTAATCTATAATTTATTACATTTTGGAAGTAACTTGCCCAACACTGTTTAAGACAGACTGGCCGCACTTCGATTTGCAAGTGATCCGATTGGATTTGTGTGTCCAGAAATCACCAACCTATCTTTATAGGTTGCTGTGGTAACGACGTAGGCGTCAGTGTAGCTTTCCAACGAGGAAAGGTCCAGGAAATGGAGGTCCACCACTGTCAAGTCGTGGTGCAGAACTGTTGTTCTCCTTCATGTTGTCCTCCATAGCACTCTGCTAGTAGCAGCATCCGTTATCTTCCGTCACTCTGGATTTCATGTTGCCGTTGCCATTAAGCATTCAGTTGAGTTGCCTCTTTTACAAAACGCTTGAAATGAATTTAAGTTGGGCTTTTATTGTTAAAGGTAAAACTGGAAGGAGTACATTACATACACGTGTTTTTTTTATGCTGTGCATACTTAAATGTGCATACTTAAATCAATCTTTATACAATTTGGATATGCCAAAAAGTGGATTTGGGGTGAAGGTCTGAACGAGGCCTAAGGGCCCTTTCACACCTATAGTTCGGTGGACTCTGTGCGATTCGGGGGTGAAGTTGCAACATTGTTGCACGTTTAATTTGGTTCGGTTTGCTTTCACACCGCACTACGTCAAACACACCAAACACTTTAAACACACGTCACGCGATCGAGACGGTCGCTTGTTTATTGGAGTATCCGAAACTCGCCGACACTTCTGGTCTAAAAAAGTAAATTTTAAACTTCTTGGGTTTTCTGCTTTGGCTTTAGTGTTTGTAGTATTTTAGAAAAAGGCGAACAATGAGCAGCTGACAGACATCGGGTGAAGGAGAGCGAGAGAGAGAGAGAGAGAGAGAGATGATGATGATGATGATGATGATGATGATGTCACACAGACGAACAGCGATGTGTGCTCAGAATAAGTTATGGATCTGAACGTTATCATCCCTTAAATCATATATAAGTCTGTAAATTGTGTGAAAGGTTAAACCGCAGGCTCTGTTGTTGGTTTGCTTCCTGTATTTGGGTCGGATCGTGTTCTCACCTAACGTGAATCGGACTCTAGTGCACTTGGAAGCGAACAGAGACCCCCGTTTATAAGCGAACCAGAGTGCGTTTGTTTGTTCCGCACCAGAGTTCGGGTGAGCTTTCACAACCTCGCAAACGAGCCGGACTATCCGACCCAGCGCTCCAGGGTTCGTTTTAAACGGACCAAACGAGGTAGGTGTGAAAGCCACCTTAGTTACAAATTACAAATTGTGAGTTTCCTGTACCTTTCAATACATAATCTAGTGATACAAACTGCAACCCTTACAGTCATTAACACTAACCTTAACATGCAGTATATTTAAACACACGACAAGTCTTTCCGGAGTAGTGTGCGTGCTGTACAGTATGTTGTTTCCCAGATTGTTGAAATAACAGGCCTGATAGTCTTCCTTGTAGTTTGTGTGTGCATGTGTTTCCATGCATGCTTCAGACACTTGTGAATGAATGCTTTGATTTAAGTAGTATGTATGAAGCATCTGTATGATGAGCATATTTTGGTCTCATTACTGACTTAACAAGTGGCTTGAGAATAGCCGTGAACCGGGGGCCTCATTATAAATCTTGTAGACTGAGCAGAGCTAGCTCATATCCACACTTAATGAGTCAAAGCTCTCGCCTCTTTGCTGTCTACTTGCCTCATGGGATTTTAAGTGTAGTTTGATTTTTTATTGCTGGGTTAAGCAAAAGTGATATATATTTTTTTCCCAATAAGCAACCATGAACCTAAAAAAAAATGAAATGCAGTTACAGCAGCAGTAAGTACAGTCCGTGTTGGCTCTGATGCATCTCATTAAGTTTTGGTTACATTTTGAGTCTAAAAATAAACTTCCAGTTCAGCGTTATAATTCATGCCACGGCGTCTTGTTGTAAACCCCTCCACACACAGCTACCAGCCAATTTCATTTTTTTTTAATTGTCCATAGCCATAAGGAAATGAACAACTATTTTCTTCAGGATAATGGGGAAATGAGAAGCAAATAGGTTACACTCTCAGATTGGATCTGGACTATAAAGTTTTTTTTGTTTTTTTTTCCTTCTGTTTAGTTATTTGGCCCTTGGGGTATTTTTCCTGTTATAACACACACACACTCACACTCACACTCTTAGTGCGTGGCACTATCTTTGTGGGGACCCGTCATTGACATAATGCATTCCCACACAACTAAATGCCTTACCTTAACCCTTACCCTAACCATAACCTAATTCTATCCCTAATCCTAAAACCAAGTCTTAACCCTCAAACAGCCCTTTAAAGTTGTGGGGTCCAGCATTTTGGCCCCACAAAGCTGTCCGGACCCCACAAGTATACTGTATTCCTGGTTTGTGGACCCCACGAATGTAGTTAAACAAGAACACACACACACACACACACACACACACACACACACACACACACACAACCCTAATACAACATATGAAACCCATTCAAAACATGTGATGTCATTTTATAAAATGTGGTGATGGATTATTAGACTATGGCTGTTTTGCAACCCAAATCAGTGCTAATTAATCAATTTAGCACAAAAAGTAAGGACATTTGTGTTTGGTAGATTATTTCTCTGTGGTAACAATGCTTTTTGGCAATAAATCTTATACCGTTGGAAAGCCTGTTTAGTTCCCTTACAAATGCTGCCCCATTTGTAAGGAACATGCATTTGTGGGATGAGCAGCAGCGCTGAGTATGTGCCCATGAAAAATTTGCCAAATCTTCTCTGCCAATGCCAAACAGCTTATTCTGCCATTGACTTGTTTTGGTGTTGGGTGGATTGGAAGATTGAAGTTTGAAGAAACAAGACCTATTGGCAATTTAACAATTCATTCATTTCACAATAACTGTTGGATGTAATTTACGTCCATGGCTAGTGTCAGGAAAGCTGAGAGTTTAAGGAAAAAGCTTGCATGCATACAGTATGATATAGGTGGTTAATAGTGCCCTCTGCTGCCATGCTGCCAGCTGTGTTGCCAGGTGTAGGATTGGTAATCTTACTGGTAATCACTTTTCTTCCCTTTCAAGAGTTTGCAGGGTTCTGCAGTTGTCAGTATGTTTCTAAAGCCGAGTACATAGTTTGTTTACTTACAAATCCATTCTGTGAAATCCATGTTTTGAAGATGCATTGGACCATTTGCATTGGACCATTTGACCAAGTTTGTGGCGAAAAATCGGTTTGATAAGACAAGAAGTCAAAGAAAAAGGGTGAGAATAGTGTGTACAGAAGGCCCGACTGGCCCCACAGACTCTTAGAAAAGGTAAAGATCTCTACGCTCCTATGTGCCCACTGTAGAGTACCTCTACTGTCTTCTAGTGTCTTCAGTATGTGACAAATCCCTAAATGCTTTTGCAACTGTGTTCCAGACGCTTCACTCGAAGATGTGGTAACTAATTTGTACCCCTGTTTCTTTAGGTAATTGATAACTCCCCTTCAGCGTAATGCACAAACTGAACCAACAGACTGTAAAGCTTATATATCAAGTTTTTCCTATTTGGTTTGTTTTTATAAAATCTTTTTACATCCTATCTGGATAATGCTGCTAAACTAGCAGAGGGCTATTATGGTTACAGGTGGTGAATAAAATGATGGCCCACACTCCTGCTGCCTTCATACAGATAAACCTAGTCTCATGCTTAATTACTGTTTTATTTTTGTGCAGGAGGAAATAGTATTTGTAAAAGAGGTCGGACTTCAAATGAAATCATGTCACTGAGCCACTTTGGGAGTGCACAATAGATGCTTCTTCATTTTTCACATGACTTATTCTCTTGTGGAGCCACCATAGACTGGACATAGCATCAGTGACATCACCCATTGGTTTTTGAACTGCCCTTTCGAAGCCTCGAGTTTGGCAATATGGCCGTCGCTAGGGCTGGGCGATATGGAGAAAATCAGATATCACGATATTCTTGACCAAATACCTCTATCGATATTGCGGCGATATTCTAGGGTTGACAATTGGTCTTCTAACAAAATATCTTCACACTTAGATTTTAGATAAATAATCATCAGCAATGTGGATATAATGTCTAAGTGAGGAAAAAGGCAAATAATAGAAGACAGTCTGGTAAGTTCAGAAAATGACATCACTTTACTTTAATGCAGCCTTTAAAACCAGGAAAAGACACCACTTATGTCATATCACGATATTACGATATCCAAAATCTAAGACGATATCTAGTCTCATATCACGATATCGATATAATATCGATATATTGCCCAACCCTAGCCGTCGCCATCTTGGGTTTATTTGAAACCGGACGTGATGATTTTTGACGAGAGGGTGGAGCTGGGGAAGCTGACGCGGCCAAGCCACTGTAGTGTATGGCTGCAGTAGAGGGAAATTTGCCTATATCTATACCCGTCTGAAGCGAGTTATCCAGTGGAGATTTTTCGGCAGGGAAACACGGACCTCCAGGTACTGGCGCCATTCATCTGCATGTACGGCAGTACAGCAAACTGTCCCTTAAGTTACCAGCTCGGCGTGTAGCCACGCCCTAAAGCATCCCCTGCGCTTTAGACCATAAACTCATTCTGAAAATGTTTACTGAGGTAATAAATCAAGTGAGAAGTAGGCTCATTTTCCCATCGACTTCAATAGAAACAGACTTTTTTTGGAGTTGGCGTAGCCCCTGCTGGAAATGAGATAGAATGCAGGTTTAAGGCACTTTGGCATTGGCTTAACTTTTCATACCCGAAGCGTCGTCCATTATTTTTTTACAGTCATTGGGAGCCACCTGCTGTTTTTAGTAACTGGAAATGAAGTGACACGGTGGCTTTAAATGGTTACAGTAGATCAGCCTCTTCTATTCTGAGACTCATTTTGGGGTTTGTTTATATCTACTGTGATCATCTGTGCAGCTTGCCCTGTTACACCGTGGGAGCGTCCCAGTTTGATACACCGCTAACAATACTAGAAGCACACATCAAAAAGAGATTTAGCCAGCCAAGAACAGCTATTCACAAGAACACTTCTGCTGAGTGTACACTTTGTGTGTGTGTGTGTGTGTGTGTGTGTGTGTGTGGTTGGTTTTCTCCACCTCTCCTCCTCTGTCTCTTTCTTTCGCTTTCATTGTGCAGTGGTATACCGTAGCCTCCTGCTGCATAGAGTAGATTTAGTCATTAGGCTCCCTCTTTCTCCCTTACACGCACACACACACACACACACACACTGAAACACTTGCGCATAGTGAAGTACACACTCTGAGAAGTGGTGGCTAAGCAGGATTTTACACAAAAGGAGTGGAGAGCAAGAAAGAGAAGTCAAAGGGAAACTAAAAACGGGTCAGAGACATCTTCCCGATCCAAGAACAGTTGTCCCAGATTGACTGTGATGGTGAGCTGGTGATCGAGGGATACGCAATAGGTTGCACAACTTGTGTTTAAAGTAAAGGAGGAGTCTGTTTCGCTGCTGCAGGGGAAGGCACTCAGCTGTCCAGTCGTTATGATGATGTATCTGTGGGTAAGTTGTATCGGTGTGTGTGTGTGTGTGTGTGTGTGTGTGTTTGTCTTGTGTCCTGTTTGTGATCTGCTTTGTATATTTGCTCAGTTGTAAATGTGCTGCAGAAATTATTTTGTTGATCAGTTGTTGGTTAAATTGTTGTTAGCCGTGCATTAAGCTACATCGGTTTAAGCGGAGAACATACAGTATAAGTATCTGAGATGTTCATACGTGACAGATACAAACCCAGGTTTTACCTGCTGTTCCAAACGGTTAAGACGTACAACTATAAGTCTATTTCTAGATTATGTCTTGTTTAGCAACTAGGGAATTAAGTAGCATGGTCAGTCAGAGGTTGTGAATGAACCTGGCTCAGGAGGTAGGGAGGAAGTAGAGCACCAATCACAAGGTTGGTCGTCCAATCTCCAGCTCTTCCTGTCTGCATGTGAAAGTGTCCATGGGTAAGACACTGAACCCCAAATTGCTCCCGATTGTGAGGCCCCCGACCTCCTCCTTCCGACCTCTTTGACATATAAGAGCGTCACATTGCCTGTGACATAATTTCATAAATTAGGTTTCTGTCCAAATGTTTTCGATGAAGCTAATTTGTATTATTAAGAAGGTGCTCGTATCGAACCTGGCTGGTTCTGATTGTTTCACATCACCTTAATACCATCAATACAGTATCCTACTGAAGTGTACCCATCATGAAAACACCCCATAATAATTACATTTTAGAAAAAAAATAATTAATGAAATTCTCCCCTTCAGATGTCTTATAATTTCTGTGTGCTGACTCAAGGGCTTTGGCAGAGGGAACATGTTAATTGAGAAATATTAGGCCACCTTTAATGAAAGAAGGCTTGACACTTTTTTTTAGCAAGTCCTATCCTCTATGCAGCACTACTCTTCATTTGAATAGTTCATATTTAATTGAGATTACAGCCCCACAATAAAGTAGACTGCTGCCCCAGAGAGACCGAAACAAATTTGCAAAAAGATTCCCCACGCTTTAAAAAGTTCATTGGAATCTGTATCGTGAATGAGGAACCCAACAAATCCATCACATTACCATTGAATTTCCCAAGGGCTATGTATAAAGTTTTCTTGAAATTGAGAATGCGCTGCATTTCTCTACGCTTTATTAAGATTCAAACTCTTGCAGCCCCAAAGAAGAGATCATTAAAATCAATATTCAATTTGAAGGCTGCTGCTTGTGATGCCGCGCTTCATAAAAATGTCAAAAAGATTTAGCTGTGACATACACTGGAGGGACAGCTTGCATTTGTTGATATTGATTTGAAGATATTATAGAGAAAAAGATCAAGAAGAACAGTTTTAGCAGCTGCATAATGACAGAAGAATGAAATGGAATATAATAAATGGCATTAAGCAACTTGGTGTAATAAATCAGTTTGGCGAAATGTAATAAAAGATTCTGCTAAATAAGAGGTTCAAAATGGAAATCCATCCACATCTGCCGACGTCTGCAATTTTTAACTCCTAAAGGATTTGTTTGTTGTTATGTACACACCGGAAGTGTCCTGTCTTGTTTCCCTGGCTGCTGAGTGGAGTGATGGGGCTTAGCTCCATCATCGGCTGTCCGACCACGGTCGGGAAGCCGAAGCAGGAAAAGCTAACTCTTCGTTACTGTATTTTTTTTATTTATTATTGTTTCCATTTAGCAAAATACTTTGTGTGAGTATAATTCCCTCTGGTAAACAATTACGCAGTGTAGCCTAGACTGCATATACAATGTAGCATACGCTTAGGGCTTTTATTGTGAAAGGTAAGAATGGAAAGAGTGCCTCTGGTAAACGCTACCTTTGTAAGAGTTCGGAGAAGACATTGAGAAGGACTTTTGGTCGCCACCAAGGTGCTTCTGGAAAACCGCCCGCCACCTCAAGAGGGTGAAACGGGGAGCCATCCAAGCTGCGTAAGGTAAGGATGGGGCGCTTTTGACCTCAACTGAGAAGGTAATTAGGCGGGGAAGGAGCACTTTGAAGAACTCCTGAATCCAACTAACACGCCCTCTATGGTATAAGCAGGGCTGGAGGCTGATGGTCGTCAGTTTCCCTGGTGGAAGTCACCGAGGTCGTCAAACAACTCAATGAGATCCGTCCAAAAATGCAATTAGCTTTGGGTGTGGAGGGGCTGTCTTGGATGACACGCCTCTTCAACATTGCGTGGAACTCTGGGACAGTGCCTAAGAAGTGGCAGACAGGGGTGGTGGTTCCCTTGTTCAAAAAGGGGCAGTGTGGGCCAATTACAGGGGTATCGCATTTCTCAGCCTCCCTGGTTAAGTCTACTCCAAGGTGCTGGAAAGGAGGGTTTGGCCGAAAGGTAGAATAACAATGCGGATTCCGTCCTGGTTGTGGAACAACAGAACAGCTCCTCACTTTTCCAAGGATCATGTAGGGGCCTGGGAGTATGCCCATCCGGTCTTCATGTGTTTTGTAGATCTGGAATAGGCATATGAATGGGTCCTCCGGGAGATATAGTAGAAGTTTGGGGTGAGGGGGTCCCTTCTCAGTGCTATCCGATCCCTGTACGTTCAAAGCGAGAGCTGTGTCCGGGTTCTTGGTAGTAAGTTGGACTCGTTCCAGGTGAGGGTTGGCCTTCGCCAGGGCTGCGCTTTGTCACCAATCCTGTTTTTGATATTCACAGAGAGGATATAGAGGCGTAGTTGTGGTGGGGTGGGGATCTCATCGCTGCTTTTTGCAGATGATGTGGTCTCGATGGCATCATCGCTCTGTGGCCTTTGGCAATAACTGGATCGGTTCGCAGCCGAGTGTGAAGCGGCTGGGATGAGGATCAGCACCTTTAAATCTGAGACCATGGTTCTCAGCAGGAAACCGATGGAATGCCTTCTCTCTCTGAAGGAGATAAAGTATCTTGGGGTCTTGTTCGAGAGTGAGGGGACAATGGAGGAGGAAATTAGCCGGAGAATTGGAGCAGCGGGGACGGTATTGCATTCGCTTTACCGCACCATTGTGACGAAAAAAAAGCTGAGCCGGAAGGCAAAGCTCTCGATCCACAGGTCAATTTTCGATCCTACCCTCACCTATGGTCATGAATGCTGGGTCATGACTGAAAGAACTAGATCCCGGGTACAAGCAACCAAAATGGCTTTTCTCAGGAAAGTGGCTGGCATCTCCCTTAGAGATAGGGTGAGAAGCTCAGTCATCCGTGAGGAACTCGGAGTAGACCCGCTGCTCCTTTGCGACGAAAGGAGCCAGTTGAGGTGGTTCGGGCATCTGGTAAGAATGCACCCTGGGCATCTCCTTAGGGAAATTTTCCAGGTACGTCCAGCTGGGAGAAGGCCTCGGGGAAGACCCAGGACTAATGATTATGCATTTTCATGCATTTATGACCAATTACCCAACATTTCGTGAGCTTAGAATTATAAGGTTCTATCTCCACTTTTGGTCGAAATTGAGTTTTTGACATAATCTGATCCATTAGGTGTTTATTAAAGGTACAATATGTAACATTCCTGCTTTAAAATGTCTAAAAATGACCATACCTATGTTATATATTTTTATGAGTTGTGTTCTTACACTATCCCAAATGTTTCCACCAGTTGTCAAACCCAGAGAAATCTGTTATTTTATTTTCAGACACGGCACGTTTCCTTTAGTCGCCCGTCAGTGGCGTCATATAACCTTTCACCCTCCAGTTACTCTTACTTCCGTCAGAACACTGGCACCAAGATGATACGTTCAGGAGTAATTGTAAATCATACAATGTCACAGAAAAAAAATACTTGTAACTGTAATACTGCTTTTTTTTTTGGCCATAAAGCATTAATTACATCCCACTTTTTATCACAGTAATACAACAGATACCTTATTTATTTTGAAAGTTCAATATCGACAAGTAGCTAACATTGATGCTAATGCTTTGTGGGTAACATTATGAGGTTACAACATCATTCAACACGCTTTAGTATGACTGTTTCGACCACAGTTAATAGGACTGGGCTAACCCACGAATAACTTCACTAGCAACGTTAACGTTAGCTGTATAGATAGACGATTAATCTAATGCTAATTTAGCCAGCTAGCACACCCCGGTCTGTCTGCCTCACTCCCCCGGCGCAGAGAGACTCAGTCGGGGATGACAGCTGACAACAGCCCCGGGACATATAGCTAGCTAGCTAGTTATCGTTAGCCCCCAGTCAGCTATCAGCCAGCTACTTTTATTACAGAAACCCCCCGGCCAGAACTTATCTCCAGTGCCTGGTGCTTACGACGCTAACGGCAGTTTAATTAAACGTCGGGAAACGGACCATATCAGACCCAGCACTGAGTCACAACAGCGGCCATCCATAGAGTTAGCTACATCTCTGCAGCGCTACCGGTGTATGTGCTGAAAATCTCCTCCCTGCCGAATTTCTCCCCTTGGTGTTGTAGCTGTCTTTACGGTTAGCTAAATTAACCCGTACGAAAAGGTGAGTTAAGCCCCAAAACGAAAAGTTAAGATTACTGGAAAGTGAAGGGGAGATAATTCCGGGCAGCTGGGAGATGTTCTGCTGCTGCACAACCGGCACGAACGTCCTGGCTCGCGGGTCGCGGAGATTCCCCGACAATCCCCACCCACACCCGTCTCTCAGCCTCGTTTAGTAGCTAGCTAGCGTTACAACAAACCCGTCCGCCCGGTGTTGAAACGATCCAAAAGGTGACACTGATATGTGAAATATTTTGTGTTTTAGCTGCTGGCTACTGTTAGCTTGCTGGCTCACGAGCTAACTGGTCAGCTACAAATACAAATATAATCAAGAAAAACGTAATTATGTTGGGGAAACTGCAGCTATTTTATTAGAATGAATAAACGTAACGTGAATAAACTTGAACGGGTAAACTCGTCCGTGAACTGATGCATTCTAACTGGCAGCGAAGGTGTTTAACACTTAAAACTCCCATAATTCCACGCAACTTCCCAACGTCATCAAAAGTCCAGTTTTACCGTCCATTGTTTTGGTTGAGAGACCCCTAGTGGCAGAAAGTTACATATTGTACGTTTAATGCCTGTGTGGTGTTATTTTTGTAAAAAAAATATTTTGTTAGTTATTAATAGTAGATTATACTAGGTACAGTTTTGCCAGCTGGGATGTAAAAACTTTGATGCTCAATATCTCAAAACTACCCTAAACGGAGATAGAACCTTATAATTCTAAGCTAATGATTTGGTATCATGTTACATTTTGACATCATTTATTCTTATTTTGAAATCATGTATTCTTATTTCAACATCTGTAAGAAATTGAAATAATATACCATTCAAACACCTTGCAAAGGTCTTCATATACAAATGAAACCATTTGGACTGAACCCTGTGGAACACTAACCTGACTCCGCCAGATGGATTGCTTCGCATTTGCTCGGCATATCCATCTGGGAACTTTCCGTTGGAGAACTTTTGGGAAGGGGTGAAAATACTGGTTAGCTGATTGGATAAACCATCTGTCTATCACCTATGTTGGTGATAGACGGACCAAATCAACCAATCAGATCAACAAAGCGTATGAAAATACAACCACAAGCCCCTGCTGCTGCAGGCAAAGCATAGCTCGTTAGCTCAGCAACCAAGCAACATGTCGGTAAAGGATATTTCCAAGAGAAAAAAGCATTAGCGAGCAGCTAACAGAATTAGGGCTACCGCTGGCTGAAAATACTGGCTAGCTGATTGGATAAACCATCTGTCTATCACCACCTAAACCCGCCTCAAAACCAACGCTGATTGGCCCGGTCGTTTGGCGAACGGCTCCAAATTTTCTCTATCTCAAGATGCCAGACTGATCTGCGAGTGGAAAACTGGAGCTCGCGAGATCAGGACGGTCTCACGAGGCTAGTGGAACACACTCTTTACTCTCTATCATTCACTTTGTGGACCTGCTGATTGTCTTTACTGCTTGCTTCAATGTAACAATAAGCGTTTAGGTCACACAGACCTTCCACTAACACATCTGCACATTTATATCAAACATCACATAGTTTATACAGGATTTTGTATGGGCAGTAGAACATATAGAAGAGTAAATTGGGCTTTGTGGCTGTGCTCAGAGGGCTACCAGTGCAGAACACAAATGACATTTCCTGTTTTGTAGTAAATTATGCAGGGCTTCCTGAGTGCTGGCTGAACAGGCACTCCATATATCCAGCAGAACAGCAGAAATATGATGTGGGAGCAAGCCTGGCTGACGGGTATTAATGGCTGCCACTGCAGCAAGGCGAACAGAGTGCTGAGCTGATGCTGAAGGGGAGAGAAAGACAGTTTGGATACACTGGCAGTTTTTCAGAGGAGGACAAATGAGTAGAGTGGAGTATTTTTACAATGAATGGACCCAGAGCGTTTGAGTCAGGGTTGTTTTGGAGAGGCCTAGTGACCTGACCACCTGCAACTTTCACAAGGAGCTCACATTGAGTGTGTGTCTGTGCATTAGTGTTGGGTTAAAGGTGTGTTAAAGAAAGACGTCTGTCTTGTGTTTGATTGTGTTTTAGTAAACGTATTCGTCGCAGCAGTTTTCTTATTAATTAGCTGTATGCTGGGTACTGGGTAAAACAGGTACTGGAAGCTCACCAGTACCTGTTTTGCTGCGATTTGGATTTTTTAACTTTCCTTATAGAATTTTCCAAGTTGAATTAATTAATGCTACTTTTACGGCAATATTCATTTTAGATGTTAAGGATTATGTATATATAAAGAGGATGAGAACTTAAACAGATGCCTTTTTTATGAAAAGACCTTTAACTTTATGGGAAATAATTCAGCATTTATTTGCTTTTCTTATTGTTTGCTGTTGACCAGGGTTGTCTGACTGGGGGTGGAAAGGGGACTGAGTACCCAATGCCCTCATGTGAGGAGGGCCCAAAAAGATGCTAGAATGAATAGCTGTGGATGTGGGGAGGGGCCCATTGAGAATGCCTTTCTACAGGGCCCAGAATATTTTGCTACGCCCCTGCTGTTGACACTACCTGTTTCCATTTGTATCATGTTAACTTGCTGTTTAAATCGATGCAGCCTCATTTTAAATGATTAAAATACAGTATATTAATCATGCCTTGGTCCACCTATCTGTGCTTTCTGACTCCACAATCCTATTGGTCAAACTAAAATGACCTTTTTAAAAACTCACACAAATTTATGGTCTAGTTTAAATCCTAAAACAGCTGGCAACTGTACTTTTTAGCAAATGTTACTCAAACAGGAGCAAATGGTACATTTGTTGCAGACTAGTCAGCGGATTATTAGACACTTGGTGTTCTATAAGCACTCTATGCATGTAAATACCAGTACAATACAATGTAGACTGTGAGAAATTGGTTGATGTCACAGCATTAGTTTATCTACAGTCGATGATTAATATTCTATAATCAGAATTTCAGCATTTCCATGAAATTAACTTCCCTCAGAGTACACAGAGCAATGCTGTATGTCAGTAAAAAACATATGTTACACATGTCTCTATTAATTGATTAAACTAAATCAAGAAGCTGAGCGGCTAAGGCTAGTTGATCATACTTTTCTTAAATTAGTTGGCCTTCTGTCGAGAAGAAAGTGATAGCTGGAGCTGCAAGAGCCCTCTATCACATATCCAAGGGTACCATCAAAATAATAAACTGGAGAAGTTTACACAGACATAATACTGATACCTGTTTGTAGGGTCAATTGTTGTTGGTTTTAGTCGTATCATGGGAAATATATATCACCATGTTATAAACCACTTATTAAATGTTTATACACTGATTGTAAATTCTATATAGGGGAATTACAGCAGTGTGTCACAGGTTTACATGTTACAGATATGGACCACTTTACACAGTGATTGGCCAGGTATATGGAGGTGTGAAAGCATCTTGAGTTTGAAACTCTTTTTGCATTCAAAAGTTACACAACTTGTCACTGTCGTTTGAGCAACGGAGTGTAACACAATGAATGCCTTTAAAGAGAGACTGTGTGAAAGTGCGCGCTGTTATCCCCATTTGTGTGATTCATTGCTTTGAGTCCAAAAGAAGTTATTGGAGATGGATCAGGGAGGCAGTGGGATGCAGCCAAGAGGACGCTGTGATAGTAGGTGAGGCCTTTCAGAACAGGTCAGAATACTTTGGGCCTCATTCACCAAAATCTTAGTTATTTCTCAAATCTAAATTAGATTCATGAAGGTTTTCTTAAAAGGTGTTATTCGTACCTGTGTTCTTATAATGATGAATCCCATTTTCCTCCTACAAGTTTGTGCCAGTTGGTCCTAATTAGCATAGGAAACACCCCACCAATCCCCATAAAAGGTCATGAGACTGCAGGGCCGTGTGCACACAAAAATTGAAAAGCTGAGAGAATTAAGTGAAAGATTCCCAAATGGAATTCTAAAGAGGGTGGAACATAGTGGCTCTAGTTCACCTGGTACGTTGTGTGCTCCATTTACTAAGGTTGAATTCTTACTGCAGCGGCACAGGTTTAATCCCGACCTTTGGCTCCGTCTACTCTATGCTCTATTTCCAAATTCTTTTTGGATTTTTCTTTTCTTCAAATAGCGTGATCAATCACTACCAGCGTTGGGAGTAACGCCTTACAAAAGAAACGAAATTACAGTAATGTATTCCTTTTTACTATAACGCAGTAATAACTTCGGTAATATTATACCCGTTACAATCTCTGTAACGCGAGTTACAAAGCATTTTAACCCAAATTTTAACCCTTTTTCATTTTTAATTCACCGACACCGCGAAACATTTCTGCACAGAAAAAAGTCAGTGACTGTTATTTCCGGTTGCTGGAATTCGATGGTTGAGATGACTAGATTTGCGACATGAACATTATTTCAGGAGTTTTTTTTCCGCTGCTTTGAAGCGAGGTGCTGTCCCGTCACTGTTCCCGTGGTCAGAGCCAGAACCAGAGATGGTACGGACAATATCCTGTGTCCCAACAGGTAACGGTACGTCAGCGCAGACAGCAGTGTGTCCGAGCAGCTGACAGATAGAATCATGTCGGGCATTAATGTTTAGGCTTGCTACACCTAAATACCATTTACATTTTATCAGCTGTGGAAAGTATAACTATACCGTACTTCAATACAATAAGGGAAGGCTACTTTTAATTGTGTCTTTTCATTTTCTCCTACTTTATACTAATAGAGTCAAGTAGGCTATTGTACATTTTACTTCACTATTTATTTTATAGCTTTAGTTACTTTGCAGATTCAGATTAATAACACAAAATATTGTGAATAACCTATGATGGATTAAAGTTGATTAAAATGAGACTTGTTAATCCGGTGGTGAAATTCACGAGCTACCTGCCAAGTCAAACTTCTGCTGTCATTTTCGTGAAAGTATCTCAAAAGTAATGCAAAATACAATTACAATTCAGAGACAGTAATATTGCAATATAACTAATTACTCTTAAATGACAGTAATTAGTATTCTATAATGTATTACATTTTGGAAGTAACTTGCCCAACACTGATCACTATTTATTGGATTGCATGGTTCTCAATTAATAGAATTGATGTGACTGGATGTGGTGTTAGTGTAGTGTTTATTTAATTTAAAAGATCTTAATGCTTTGTAAAATAATGAAATTATGAAAACATATTATAAATGATATCAAATATTATCATAACTTAAATCCTATATAATACAACTGTAGAATTGAAGAAGATACAATAATTAATTATTTTGCACAAACATGTCGGCATTCAAATGAGCGTAAATGTGCTCTTTAGTGTGCAAAGATTCTGCCACCCTGTGCCCCCCTTCTAGCCCCGCCCCTGGTGCCTAGAGATTCCTGCCCCATATGGAACATGTCCACTAGCAGCGTCATTTCTACACTTCCCATTCAATGTCTATGAAAGCAGCCGGGCAATACATTCTAGTAGCGTTGCTGTGACTTTCGAGAAGCGGGGCTCGCTCCATATTTGCATAAAGTTAAAGGTGCTGTAGGTAGGATTGTGAAGATCCAGGACTTAGCCAAAAAATTTGAACATTAACAACTTCTCAGTCCCTCCCCCCTTTCTGCTAAAGCCCATACCGGTCTCCTAAGCCCCTCCCCCCACAAGGGAGAACTGTGCATGATAGAGCGTGTGTGAAGAGGAGGGAAGGGGAGGAAACCTATCTGCAGCTCCTGCGCGGGGAAGGGGGAGGGGAGGACGCTATGATATGTGTGTGCCTGAGCAGTGATTGAAACGCAATTAGACACCTCCCCCGGCCCTGATTGGTGCATCTGAACAGGGAGCTGTGGATTTTTGCAAATCGCACTACAGGCTGTAGGTGGTGCCAGAGGAGACAGATTTGTTTTATTTTTTATTACCTGCTTCAAGTAGTTCTACTGGAACATAGGGTCAGTTTCAGCAAATAAGACAGAAAGTTAGTTTTATAAGGCTTATATAATGCATCTTTCAATCCAGGCTTCTTTATGCAAATCAAGGGCTTCCAGCTCAACTCGTGTTTTCAGAAACACAAAAAGTTTCCAAATGAGCCGCCATGTTGGTCTGTTCGAAAAATCTGACAGCCCAGGAGTGAAGCGTTCGTCCAATCAAGTGCAGCCATTGCTGTTGTAGGAGGGCATTATCTGTTATCTTAGCTTTTTATTGGGCATTGAAGAGAAATTGAGAACTGATAGGGCCAAGCCCGTCAAGCGCCCAATGCTGGGAACCGGGGAGATCCCTGCCATCACGAAATGCCAATGTGGACACGTACCATAAGGGACACATAAGTTTACCAACAGAAACCTGACTTCAACCTGTTTCTTGCGAAAACACAGAACATATTTTATTATTTGCACCAATCTGCCACAATTATGTGTTCTTTTCCATTTGCTGATCCACCTCTTTGTCCAACTTGCGCCAGTTTGGCTCCTACCTGCTGGCCCAGCAGCTGTCTTGATTATTGACCAAATGGGTTATTTGTCTCACACAAGTAACTATCACTATTTACCAAATCGTATTTCCCTGCTTGCTGGGCTCCAGCGGGGCTCATTCAGCCACATCAGGCCTGTTATCGGCCCTATCATCAAGCTTGAAGCGTTTCCACGCTGTGCTTCAGTCAATGGAGCCTGTGAAAAGACAGGCTCTCTGCCTAACAGCTTGCACCAGGCAATCTGTACTATCTCTCACACACGCACACACACACACACACACACACACACACACACACACACACACACACACACACACACACACCTAGGCAATCTGTGCTATCTATTAGCTGAGAGCTGAGGGTAGTCTATTCCCCATGCCCTGAACAGTACTCTCCTCCTCAGACATCTCCTCAGATTCAATCAATAGCAGCTAGTTCACCACAGAGAGAGGGCTGTGTGTGTGTGTGTGTGTGTGTGTGTGTGTGTGTGTGTTCCTGTCTGTGTTCACAGGAGAGAAAAAATCAGAGACAGTGGGGATACATGTAGAGAGATGGAGTGGAGTCTGAATTGAGATGGATTGATGGTAGGGACAGAGGATGAGGAATGCTGATGCTGCTGTCTTATCACAGAGGATATCTAACCAGAGCACCACATTTCTTTCTCTCGCTGTCTCTCTCTCTGACCTGCTCTCTACCATGCCTCCCTCCTGCACTAATCTTTCTGAACTCTCTCTGTGTTTTTTATTTGCAAATTTAGCACTGCAGCAAAGTCCATTGTAATATGCATCATACAGAGAGGAAGTGTTAACTTACTTTCTGAACTTGGAATAGTTGATCACCCGTCTCCGGACTATTTTCTTTGGAGTCCAAAGAGCAACCAGGTTGCTGCAGTGCATGTGAACATGTTCTCCAATTACAGACAAAAAAACCTGATTTCTGATGTCCATTGCCAGAGAGAAAAATACCTCAAAACCTGCCATGGAACAGCTGAAACCTCGTCATTTGCACCATTATAAATTCTGCATTTAAGCGTCTGATGCAAATAAATAAACGAAAATGCACACATAGCAAAAGATAAACCTCAGTGTGGCTGCTTCAGATAGATTGAGCTCAGTGGTCCTCCTCAGGCAGCATGACCTTTTTTTTCCCCCCAGCAACCTGCTTTATTGTGTTCATGTAAGCGTAGTGAATGTCTATGGGCAAAATGATTAGGGAATGTTACTGCAGCTACTCTCTCCACCTAATATCACCCTGCCCATGTCGCTACGCTATATTTTCTTTGTAACTTTAGTTATTCTTAAATAGGGCTGGGTACCGAAACCTGGTGCCAGTATAACAGCGGTGCCTAAATGATCTGTCTCTACCACACCGAATGACAACGTAGATTTTGGTGAGTCAGAAGCATCACTGCATGTGACGCTAGTTAACACTACACTTGGCAGCAGGTAACGTTAGCATACCGTTAGCTAGCAGCTGGCTTGAACACGGTTAAAATGCTAAAAAACGAATTAACTAATTAACGTGTGGCTGTATTTCACTGGAAAGGCATCCAACACAGGGGACATACAACAATCTGCAGCTAAAGACACAGAGGAGACTAGCTGCACTTTCAGACACCATGGACACTGCCGAAGCCAGAATTGTCGGAGAAACAACACCAAAAGGACTTGATAGTGCGTTCAGTTGCACCATGTAAGCTCATGACGCATCCAATCTCACCCCCAGAAACTCAAGCTGTTGTTGTAAATTCCCTACTGCCATCTAGTGGTTATTCGTTTTGTTGTATAACAGCAATTGACTGGTAAAATAAGTTATTGTTATTACATTTTAAATAAACTATTTCAATTTGACCACATGGCCTTAGCAATAAACAAGCCATTCTTTAATGAAGCCGACTCAGTTTGTGCTCTTCTTGTTTTATTTACTATCGGTTCAGGCACCGTTTAAGCACTGGCACCTTTTCAAAAGTATCGTTTTAAACCGCTAATGGGTGATGTCACGGACAGGCTGTCCATATTTTTTTACTGTCTATGGTACACACACATAGATTCAAGCACTGGAGGTGTGAAAATTTTACTTTCATTGTTAAATGAGCATCAAAATGACATCCAACCTACGGTGACTGAAGACTCAAAAGACTGCCCAGCAGCATGAACTGCTGCTTGCAGGTATAGTGGCACAGGCTGTTCTCATGAACCATTCATAAATATAGCTACAAAAAGTAATGCACTGTAATTATGTATTCCACGTATTTGTTACAGCATTTATTATGCACGGCAATGACTGCTGCCTTATGAGAGCACTAAGATCCTTGTAGGGAGGAGGTCAGGGCAGATGGAATAGGTCCTAAAACACAGGGCTTGACCCCCATCATAAAAATGTTATTATAATTATTATTATATATGATTAGAACATGAAAAAGTGAAGCAGACATAGTACAAAATGCCAACATTATGTCACTCTTTAATAAACTCCCCTTCAGAAATGGCTTACTGTTTTTTGGCGATTTTGTGGGATATCACAAAGCTGGTCTTGA
Organism: Perca fluviatilis; assembly: GCF_010015445.1. Classification (NCBI taxonomy): domain Eukaryota; kingdom Metazoa; phylum Chordata; class Actinopteri; order Perciformes; family Percidae; genus Perca; species Perca fluviatilis. Next base: position 27,114,295 of record NC_053126.1, on the reverse strand, counting down.
CTGCTTCATCCCTGGATGTGCGACGCTTGGTAAAAAAGCCTTGTTGCTTTTGCAGCTTAACTAGCAAAGCTCCAGATGTCCGTGCCCGCTCTGCATCAGTCAAGTTCTTGTATTTCTCTGCGTGTTTAGTATTGTAGTGGCGATTCAAATTATAATCCTTTAACACGGCCTTTAACGTCTGTTCTCCGCAAACTAAGCACACAGCTTTGCCTTTGACTTAAAGCGTAACTCTCGCCAAAATGCAACCTAGGGTCTTTTTGTGAATGTACCCAAGTCAAACTTTTGTTTAAAAGCATATTTAGGACGGAATCGCCACTTTTAAGATTTACCGTATTTTCGTTTTTCGGTCAAATTACCTTTTGAATGGGAGTGCTAGGGGCACTTTTATGCTAACCAAGGGCGTAAATCCCAGGGCGGTCAGGGGGGTCAGGACCCCCCCCATCTAAGGGTTGTCCCCCCCTAGAAATATCATTAAAACAATGCTGTGTATTGTAAATAACATAATGATGTATACTTAAAATATCTGTGTAAGTAGTAAAACAATACAAACCCCCAAAAATGCTTTTTAAGTTTAGTAACATTTTGAGTCCCCCCTCTGTTGCCTCACAGTGGTTTGGTCCACTGCATGCTGTAGGATCTGCGCTACACTCACGGTGACAGTCACATCGGGTAGTGACAGGAATGTAGTAAGTAGGCGGTTAAAGGCTGTTTTATTCACATTAAACATCGGAAGGTTTTATTTTCTCAAATAGAAATGATGCTGAGTAATTAATGAATTAGTCATGACAAAAAAGTTCGCTATATTAATGTAATATAATGTAACGTTACCTAGCTTATAGCTTGTTGGATAGAAATGCACCCACTACAACTAACGATAAGGCGATAAGCCTAACGTTATGTGTGTGAACTGATATTAGGGTTAATATTGAAGATCTAGCTACAGTTGTGTTTTGCTCAATATGAAATTAAGTGGCTGATCAGTTAAATATATATCCTCTGTCCCAGATGAAACCTTATATTTATGTGGAGGACGCAAGATCATTTTATAATTATAATATGACCACGTGGTGAACCTATGAACCTAACTTATATTTAGACATCTGACGTTAAAGATTTGTGTTGTTGTTGCCCAGAAAATGACAGAGAAAAGAAAAACAGACATAAGATCCTTTTTTCAGTAGGCCTACACCGAAACGCCAAGTAAGTAATAAGTCCTCATATCAAGACAATTTGGTAACATCTTTATAAGAATGGGTGCTTATGGAAATACTAATGTCACTATGTCACAGGCAAAGGAGACAGAAAGAACTGAGGGACAGGGAGACCAGGAGAGTCAGGTGGAGAGTCTCAGGGAGACCAGGGACAGTCAGGTGGAGAGTCTCAGGGAGACCAGGGACAGTCAGGTGGAGAGTCTCAGGTAAGTGTGTTGAGCTTCGTTCATATTTTTGGAGGTGTGTGGCTGTCAGGGTCAGCAGATGAGCTTTACCAGTGGCTCACTAATTTACATTATGATCAGCTAATTTAACAAGTGTACAAAAGCATTTTATTTCTTTTATATGGGGACACTTTTTCAAAATAAGTTGTTGTATGTATGTTTTAAGGTATTTTTGTGGCTTGATTATAAACAACTTAAATACATGGTTTTAAAGAAGAATATTTTGGTCAATTTAGTCAGTTTTTTATTGAATCAAGAGAAACACTGAAAAGAAGGATAATGGTAGTCTCCATGCTACACTAATGACAGTATTAAGACTTTCCTCTGTGAACACATGTCCTCTACGAGTATAATTGTGGCTGTATTATTTGTGTCCCCTTCAAAAATTGCTCTTCAGAAATTTTATGTTTATTGTCCCCCCCCTACTGTTAGATCAGATTTACGCCCATGATGCTAACCTCAAAATAGCTATTTTTAAAACACTAAGAAGGCTCGACACAACATGAAACTTTGCTCGAAGTATCACCAGGGGCTCTACACCTTAACGAAAGCATTGACAACATTGTTGTGATGCGGCACCTGAACAGTCCCTGAACGTCGTCAATACAGACTACATAGCTTCTGACATTGAGGTGCTGACAATATTTCCTCCCAAGGTTTAATTTCACCCAGCACATATCAGGCTACTACCACACTGAAATCATAAATGTACATATTTTACCTCTTACCTGTAGTGGGATTTAGACAATCACACAGTTTGGAGTTATTTGCTTGTTTGAGGTATCTTCCTGCACATGTATATGGAGCAGAGGCCACCAGCCATTTACAAATTAGATTTGACAAGCCCAACCGGTACATTATTTCCACAGTTGATGACAGTGATCGCACATATATTGTGTGAGTTATTTAAATTCAGCATGTCATCAAATTGTAGATGTAAATCATTTTAATGTCATTCAGTGTTGCATATTGAGTACCTCTGGAAACCTTGGAACTCACCACATGGGTTTAATGATGACCCCCAACGGGTCCTCGGGGTTGAGGAGAATCCAGGGGTAAATGCAACATCGCCAATAGAAAGTTTTAAAGCTCCCATGTGGTTGAATCGCCTTGTTTTATAAAGTATTATGTTGAATGAATATCATTTCATGAAACTCTTGCACACCATCTTAAGAAGTGGTGATAAGAGGGTAGATTGACCAATTTGGAATTATCTACATGAGGCAATGCTAATTTACATATAATTTGCACATGACATGCCCTTACTCATATGTGTCAGGTGGCCTGTTGAGAAATGACTCTCGTGTTTCAGTCAGTCTCTGCTTGCTGCACAATAAATAAATAAAACGCCAGCTGGCCTTAATTTCTAATTCCCCATAGTTGATGTTATATTTCATTGTATTTTAGTAAGACGCCTCCCTGTTTTATTAACTTGCTGTCAATGCAAACTGCTAATTTTTTTATTACTACTTCCTCCATCTTTCTTTCTGTTGTCTAGATAATTTCACCATAACGTACATTTTGCTTCTATACTTTTAAGTTTTTTATCGCTGTTCGGCGATGTGTCTATTTGTGAATGAAAACCTCACACTTCCTGCACGTTTCCTATTAAAAGGCCTCCGACACTGCAGGCATAGTCTCACCCTTTCGAAATAGGTTTTTAATGTGAAAAATTAAGGATTTTTAATTAATTTTAATGGGATTACAAGCCACCACTGTTTAACAGATATCTTCCAATCTCCCCTATAAAAAGCATGTGGAAAAAAAACAGTACAAGTACAAACAAACCGGTCCATGTATCCTTTGGTCATTCAGTTTTCCTTTCATAAATGGGTATTGCCTTGTTGTCGCTGTTGCCTTTTTAATAAAACATCCGGTCTCAGAATATGAAAAAAACAGGCCTTTTTCGTCCTCGTTACTGTTTTCTAGTGATTTTAGTTTTTGTTATATATAGCCTAATAGAAAATGAAAATAGTTTTTATTTTATCTCTCATCCCTTTTGACCATGAATAATAACGTCTTGTATTTCAATTTTAAATTTTGTATTTTAAAATGAAAATCGAATGACCAAAAAATACACGGACCCAAACAAATCGATAAAGAGCTTTTTTTCTCTCTTTTTTTCCAGGCTTTCTCTAGATAATAACTGTTTCACATGTGAACAGCTATCCTAGTCGTTGAGCATCATCCATATTTACAAAATCAGTATCTATTTTTATCTTACTTAACAAAGCACAAGAAAAAGGACAATGGAAAACAAAATGGAACTCATTTTCTATATCATTTAACCAACATATTGAACAGATGTGCTTTTCTTCTTCTACATTAACATACTGTTCACTTTCAGTAACAGTCAAAGGTTAAATGCCAGATCTCAACTGAGCACATTGAGATTTTTTGCCAACTCATATAGGACATAATTCTTGTGCCACATTCAGTTTTTATCATGAAAAAAATACGCAATTTTGGCTTAGTCATATATCGTCAGCCCATTTGTCCTTAGCAAACACAGATTCTTTAAACAAACTGAAAATGCAATTTTCGTTGACTGAAGTGGTAACCACAAAAATGCAAAATGGGAGATGGAAACAGCTTTGCAGAGTAACCGGCAATTTCCACTGGATGCGGAACGTCTGCAGAACGTCTCCGGAACGTCGACGGAGTCATTAGGTTTCCATTAAAGTCAGTGTGTGTATTTCCACAGACTGCGGAACGTCTGCGTCCCGACTCCGTCCCAGTTCCGTCAGTCCGCAGACCTCCGCAGCAGATACGCAGAGCTTCTATTTTTGACGGACGACGGAGAGCTCTGCAGCAATTCAGCACACGGCAGACAGTGCAGGACAGGAAGTCGAGCACAGAAACAAAATAAATATCTGTTTTTTTTTTCAAAATAAAATACACCGTGCTCACGGTGGATCATATTTCCCTGCACTACACCTTGAGAACCCAGCACAGAGTTGTTTCCCCTCTACTCCTCTGGATGGAAACAAACTGTTGTTGGTTTTGTGGTTCTATTCTACGCGAATTCGCGAGATCTCGTGGGTCCTCGTGACTACAGCTGTCAGTCACGGCCGCAGCCGTTCGGCAACAAATCCGGACCTGGTGGGTATTGACGGACGGCGGAGCACACAGCCGGCACGCAGCCGAGCCGGTCCGCAGCCGTTACGCATCTAGTGGAAATCCCCGGTAAGTTGGGACGTAGCGAACATGTAACTCACATGCCTGATGCCGTTTCCACCGTCGTCGTTGCATAGCCCTTGCTGTGTGCGTTACAATAATGAAAATTCTTTGTCTTCGGACAACATGCAACATGGCCAATACTAATTGAAATGCCAGGACGATTACAACATACCCAATGGCAAAACATTCCTGAATAGGCCTACCTCTCTCCATTTAGATAAGTAATTTAGCTCCTAAACTCTTTGATTTAGCAAGCCGGTTTGCAATCTACAACCATGCGTAATGTCAACTTGTGACCAAACTACGCTTTGCATAGTTTAATTTATTCACTCTAAACCAGTTGATGGAAAAGCTTCTAATTCGCACATTCTTGTTTTTTCTTTTTTGCGACATTTTAGAAGTTCGCTTAAAATACACTTGACAATTAGATGGAAACATGTCTTTATTTATACACATTTATACGATGTCAGCTTTTCCTCTTGTATAGAAATGATAGATAGATAAATAACTGTATTAATACCCAGAGGGGATGCACAATAATAAAATAATACCAGCCAGCCAGCACACAGCAGACAACATGGCAGTAATGCTGTTACCACAGCACACATACAACAGCATACATTCAATTCAGTTGAATTTATCTATAGTATCAAATCATAACAAGAGTTATCCAAAGGCAATTTACAGATAGAGTAGGTCTAGGCCGCACTCTATAAACATCAAGTCACAGGCCACGCAGTTCTTCTAGAAATCATTTTAGAGCTTAAGACTGACATCAAAGAACTTCAATTTCCTGAAACAAGTCAATGAGATCCTTTTTAATATGATTCTTTTAAAAATTGCAATAGTAAGCTAAGGAAGTTGCCATGTAGTTATTGATGGCCACATTGAAGCCAAAAGCAGGCAAAGAAAGGCATCTGCCTCACATTGAGTCAGCGGCAGACATTTCCCCAAGCTAACACACGCACTGCTTTTACATTATTCTCATAGCTTCAGGTCTCAGCCTTTGCTGCTGACATTTGAGTTCCACAAGCAGACTGAATGACCGTTGCCGCCAGTGTTCAATTGCCTTGCTCCGCCATGCGTGGCAGGTAATAGACCACCCAGCCACAAATGGATGTACACTCTCAATACGCTACAAACAGAGTTGCACATATACACAGTCACTGTGAAAGTGCACTGCAGAGGAAAGTCAGTGTCTGTGGCACAAATACAAATACTGTGTCAGCAATTCAAGTAGAAGGACCTCAGAAATAAACCAAATACTATAAAGTCCCCCCAAAAAGCTGGTTCAAATTATTCAAATAATAGTTGAATAACTTAAGTAGATTGTTGAAACCATCGAGGGGATTACACCAAGTAACATATTTTAGAAAGTTCTGCAGGAATCCAGTGTAGATGTATTAACAGCCTCCTCAAGTGGCCCCTAGAGGCTGCAGTGTTTACTATACCTCACAACATTATTACACAACCATTATATCACTTGATTTTCTTTATTTATTTAAAGACCCAAAGAGTGGTTATTATATTATATGTATTTCCCTAAACACAGTAAGACTCCCTGTACGAGATTTTTTAAATACTTAATACTCATCATGACCTGATCATACCTAGTCTCACATTGGTCAGCTCTGTCTCCACAGCGCTGTGGAGTAAGATCTGGCTCCACCACAGATGCATTCTGGGATAGGAGGAAAAAAAAACGCTCTGGGTTGTTTGCATTTCTTTAAACCAGTCACATTGTCTTAGGCGCTGCAAAGCTCCGGACGCAGCGACGGTGGCTCTGCAAATTAGTCTCGGGAAGGAACTTGTTTTGGTGGAACATTTGCATCCCGCTAAAGAAAACGCCACATAGAATATTAAATGAAGTTACGCCACAGACAATATTAAATGAAGTTAACTGTTGACACAATACAGTAACATGAGCTATTTAAATTAGCTGGATACATGGTTAAACATCATTAGCTCTTATCGGTGTATTACCATGTGTATTTTGTCCACAGCAATCCCACCAATCGATCACCAAAGTTAGAGAGTAAATCCAGTAAACATATTCTTTGTAAATCTTTACAATCATTCCCTAAAAGAGCCAAGCAGGCCTGCCTTGTTGCACCATCCAAATCTTCCTCATAACTTGCCATTTTCAGCGTGTAGCTCGCTAGCTCAAATGTTGTTGTTGTTTCCCCAAGTGAAGGGCAGTGCCAGATGTCAGGCAATTATCCTGGAAATGTACTGTCGTTGATCCAGACTAGATCGTACCTAATATATATATATATATATATATATATATATATATATATATATATATATATATATATTTATTTTTTCTTTTTCAACTGAACGGAAGTGTAAATGTAAACAATAATAAAACCATTCAGGCAATATATTCTTTACACCATTTACCAAAGGTAAAGTTTAAATAGGAATAAAATTTAAGCAAAGCAAGTGTAGCAAAGCAAGCAAACAAACCCATAAATACATAAAATTGGGTTCAGGGGTTAAATACAAAAGATATAGACTTCACATAATCATACAAATGCTTCAATATTATTTTTTATGTTAATTGTGTATTAAGAATGAGCCTATGCCCCAGTAATTGTATCTGTATTTAGTGTTAATTGTTTAGTCTCACAACTAGAATCAAAGACACAAGTCGAATCAAAGCCCACCATAGACCATTATAAGGTTAGGAATTTATTTTAATTTAATTTGTTCAAAACACACACATAGCAAAGTATATTATGTATTGTTACTTGGCTTGTTTGAATTCTAAGGGTTTCTGCGATCTGCTATTATAACACACCATGAATAGCAGAGCGTTGCCATGCTGGCCCAGCTGGGGTCACTTACAGACTGATGACAGTGTTAATGTAGCCCAGTGGACAAAATTGCGAAATCAATAATTTAAAAAAGGTATCATACAGATTCCATATGTGACTATGTCTTAAGTTTCCAATCAAGCCACCTCACTGTAACTATAGTCTTAAAAATACATTAAACAATTAAAGCTGCAAGCAGCGTTGGACGGGCCCTCGCACCTATGCGCGAGTCGGGGTTACTGGCGGACGCCGCTCCATGCGGCAGTGCATTAGCGCAACCGTTGGATCCAGCGCACACGGTGGAGTGTGCAGCGTTGGAAATGGTGTATTCGTGGCCGGGTTGGCTCAGTTGGTAGAGCAGGCGCACATATACGTAGAGGTTTATGCCTTGACGCATTTCCTGCATATCTTCCCCTCTGTCTCCCCTTTCTCACCTAGCTGTCCTGTCCATTAAAGGCGGAAATGCCCCAAAAAATTATCTTAAAAAAAAAAAGAAAGAAAAAAAAGTAAATGGTGTATTGCAAATATCAGGCTTGCAATACATTTGTGGAAACACTGTATCTCAAAATAATAAATCTGTAGCTGTTTGGGGTCCTTTTACCTCGGGCCCCCAGGCAATTGCCTACCTTGACTATCAACCAGAGTTTATTTCACCGGTGTTGTGACTTTGGGTAGCCTCGACTTGGTTATGCGACACATCTGTGTCATGCCAGGTGTGTTGCTCGGGACCAAAGGAAGCTCAGTGGGTGTGAAGTTGTTTGGATGAGCGGTTCTGGAGAAAGCTGCAAGCAGCCACACCGCAGCCCAAGAAATCGACCCCTGTTTCGAACAGGCCCGTTGTCAACCGGCACTGCACTAGTCACAAACTGTGATACCAAACTAAATGAGAAGAAATAACAACAGTTGTGACAAAAACCAGTCCCTCCAGAAAAACGTGATTATGCGATCGCATAATTCAATGCATAATCAGCCAAAGTCCGCATATTCATGCGGGGGCCGCATTTTTTCAAATATGCCGCACTTTCGCCGCATAAATTGCCGATTTCCGCACAAAATATGCGGTGGTTGCATGATTTCATAATCCCCGCATTTTCGTTTGCAAAAAAGTCACATATATCTCAGCAGAAAGTTGAAAAAATGTTGCGTTTACTTCACACAAGAGCAGCCATTTTCCCCTGTTGCCATGGGAACGTTATGAAGTGACGTAATTACGCAACGTGAACATCATCTTAAAGCTATCTTAATATCTGATGTCTACTCAAATTTCTTTGTGTAAGTGCTCCTGCTCTATATATTATTAACGATTTTTGAAAGTCTGTCTCTTTTGTATCTTTTATTTCCCTCTGTTTAGACTATTACTTTCATTTTTACTTTAATATTATATTATTTGTATATATTTTTGTATCTTATTTGTTTACTTATTGCAATGACTGAATATCTGTAAACTATTTTTGGAAATTAAGTTTAAAAAAAAACAGGGTGTTGGGGGTGACTATCACTTTTTCTTCTCTTTTTCATCAAACCGCAATTTTTGCAAGTTCCCGCAATTTCATCGCATAAAATTGCATAAATATCCCGCATAATCCATCGCATTTTTTAAGAAAACGTGCCGCATAATCAAGGATTTTTACCCGCAACAATCACAAAAAAACTTGTTTTTCTGGAAAGACTGAAAAAGGAATATCTCACAACATAACCTAGAAATCACAGTTAAGAGCTGGGAAGGAAGCAGAGGTTTCTTCAGTCTCTCTCACAAATTGGATCATCAATTAATTTAACCAACTTAAATAACTTATATATTTACCTAATGTACACACAACATGCATACACCACTTAGCTCATTACGTGGTGCCGTATTTATTTTGCTGGGAGAGTGCCGCTACTTCAGTCTGCTTTACAAAAGAAGGCAGTCCTTACTCCTGCTGCACTGTTTAATTGAAGGAACAGATTCTTTTCCTCCTCTAATTACGGGGAAGGAAGGAGGAAAACCCTGAGATATGGCCACTTTCTCTCTAAACACACAGCCAATTATGGGTATAAATTGGAATAGCTGGGTTGAAATGTTTGCTGGCTCTGCACAGTGGGGAGACCATTTATTTTGGCTTTTAAAACTAATGGCAACAGGCACTACTAGTTTATGTTTAAGCTTTATAATCCATTATCCATCTTACCATTAAGAAAATGGTAAGAAATCCAAATAATAGACTCTAGATATTTAAACTAATACAAGAACAACAAAATAAGACTAAAACCTAAATTAGACAGTTTACTCGACCTAGAACCTTCAATGTAATGTTTATGTAATCTTATGTAATTGCCATGTGACTGTGTGTGTGGGTGTGTGTGTGTGTGTGTATGACAGCTGAAAGTCACTTTCAGGGTTTCACTCTGAGACTGAAGTGCGATCAGAGGAGGTAGAGCCTCTCATACTTTTTTTCTCTGTGAGGTTTGCTTGTATGAGTGTTCCCAGTTGGATTCAGCAAAATCTTTTCACTGCACAGACTTTATGTAAATGACTTCTAAACACGAGTAGGAGCGCATTCCTGAGATCCGTTAGCATAGTCAACACCCAGGCGTTGCTATGAAAAAGCTACATGTTCCACATGGTTTCTGACCAAGTTTCATTCACAAACAGTAGTCTCTTTCCGACCAAGTAGTTACAGGAACGTAGTTATAAGAACAGTCCACTTCTAAACAGTTCTACTAGCTACTCTCCCGCAAAACCGGTTTTTCCATTTGCATTCGCACTGGCCAATAGGGGTGGGAAAAAAAAATCGATACAGCATAGTATCGCAATATTTTCCGTGGCAATACTGTATCGATACACAGACGCCAAGTATCGATCTTTTATTATATATGTGTTGGTCAGTTTGTCAGCTTGACAATCCCATTTTGCAGCAATAAAAGTAAAGTGAGATGAACAAACAGAGAAATGTATCTTTTTAGATAAAACAGAGGTTGACAAAGTTTTCTTTTGGGGACATAATTTGAAATTGGGAAAAATTTGAAGTCGGAAAAAAGGTAATAAATTGCAATATATCGCAGAATATTGCAATATCTTTAAAATCGCAATAGTATCGTATCGTGAGGCCTCTGGTGATTCCCACCCCTACTGGCCAAGTGGCCATAGGGACTGGTAGGAGGGGTAAGGGAGTTTAAAGTTGTCTGAATGCCAGTGTAGACCTTTTGTGATGATAACGCAAAAAAATTCACAAGAATGTCAACAGGTGTAATTAGATGGCTGTGTGAACACAAAGTAGCTTTTGTTATTATAACACAGCCATCTAACCGCCACGATATTTAACCTGCTGCTGCTCTTTTTTTTTAATCAAGCAGGTAGGCCTACCTTCATGCGTGCATGTGCAAATAACTGTAACAACCCACTTTTCTATTAAATATTTTATTTATATCAAAGTAAAACTGGTGAATGTGACAAGTTGTCTTAAATTACATGAACTACTAAAAATCAAACCTGTTCATTTGAGTGGTTCTTACATGAGGCCCCTTGTTTCTGAAATACATATATACAAATTATTAAGAGGCTACATATACAACGATTGAATCTTTGCTTCCCTCTTTTACTGGTCAAGCCTTATATACATAAGTGTAATGAGATTATTTTGCGGACTTACTACAGTACACAGTATGAGGAATTATTTGGACCAATATTTGGTATGTGAGTGCTGACAGATTCATTCATTACAATGAGAGTGCTGCAGTAAAAAGAAAGCTGAAAGCCGGCCAATGCATGCAGAGCATTAGTCATCAGGATAACACTAAACACATGAGTCAGCTAAACACATGCAGCTCTGCTTAGTGCGAATCATTAGATTTCTGTGATAATGGAAGTGGGTGATCGAAGCTTCATATCAATTATGCCCTAAACACGTGAGAGGGGTCTGAGATGATTTTGACATGACATGATGAATTCTAGGAGGTATTTTTATTCACTCAATTCACAGTTTTTAGCCATGCTAGCAGCATGCCTCTAGGAATGGCAGTGTTGGTCTGTTGTATGGTCAGTCGGTCAGTTCCACCACTTTCAATCAGACTTAAATATCTGGCCTTGGGCATTTGTGGTCTCCAGAGGATGATTCTTAATGAGTCTTTCTCTGACTTTCCCTATAGCACTATCATGAAGATTTACACAATTAATTTGGAATTGATTGCTAGGATATTTGGCATATACTTTAATGTCCTACTCAGGATCAACTGTTCACCGTTCATCTTGAACAATTATCAGATCAAAATTTGTATTTGTCCAATAACTTCAAAACTAATGGGATTCCTATCAGTCTCAACTGTAGTTTCTCTTTTTTTTATTAGTAAAATAAAACATTGCTGTGGCCTCTTGGTTTTCTATTGACTCAGCAAATAACAGTGAATAATAAAAAAAAGTATTTCTGTTCAAAGAAGTGAGTGGGGACAGTGAGTATGATATTGCATGATGACTGTAGGTGGACTGCTATGCAGATGTACATTATACGGAATTATTCAAGACAACATTTAAACATTATTAATCTTAGCAAACATCATCAACAGCGAGTTTTAAAAAAATCAAACCGATCAGAAAACAGGAGGTTTCTTACTGGACTAAGACAAGGCAACTGGCCTTCTTTCTGGAGCAGCCTCAACGTGCTGAAAGTGGATGGTCTTCACCCTACTGGAAAAGGCATTGCTATTTTATCCAGGAATATATAGACAGGCCTTTACGGCGAGGTTGACATTATGGACTTAGTGCTCGGCAGGTCACGCTGACCAAAGTGCTGTACATAGCGCATTAGCCACAGGGTAATAAAATACAAATAAAAAAAAAACACACGTACAAATCAGTAATTAGGCTAAAAAGGACATCGAAAGACAAACACTTAATTTCAAACATAGATTAGTTAATATGTCCAGCCAGGGAAACCTCCAAAGTGACTATCAGACTGATAGCTCAGTTTACAATATTGTCTCCCTCCCATGCCTTTTATTAATAAATTATCTTTCCCAAAATATATGAACCACGAAAATCTGATTATCGTCCCTCCCAATGATGGTGGTGAAACATACCACAAAGAACCTGATGAAGTCACACCATTGTGTGCACACGCCACCAACATTTTCTACTAATATATAAAAGGTATCTTGTGCTCGATGGTGGTTTTTGCCTCCAACGGCGCCTTCCAGGCAGCTAACCCTAACCTTAACCCTAAACATAACCATTGCCACGCTACCTGGAAGGAGACGTTGGGGGCAAAAAACACCATCGAGCACAAGATAACTTTTATCATTAGTAGAAAATTGGAAAAAGACCTTGTTCCAATTAATATGTCATCAACTGGTAGCTCTACAGACTTGCCACCAAATGAAAGCTGCAGCCCCAACAAGAAAATGTAACCCTCAAATTTGTGTTTTCGCTTCAGGTCCCTGTCTACCAATGCCTTACGATACATGATTTGATTTTTCAGTATCAATCAATCAATACATTTTTATTTCCAGTTAAATTCCAGTAAAATGTTACCCCGTTAGCTCCTTTAAAGCTATAGTGTGTAGTTTCTGTCTCCCCCATGAGGAATTCTAAGTAATGACAACAACACTGTCGGCGCGTCCACATGATACAAGCCTTCTGTCGATCACGCACTAATTATCTTCACTCGAGTTTCAGAAATGCAGAGAGAATTGGGTGGAGCTGATAGTCTTAATTAGCTTTTTAGCAACTCATTTGGCAATGGCTTGAATGTAACGGACGTTCATTAATATCAAAAATGCATGATGCTTGCCTCGGTAGCCCCTCTGATGTAGAGATGGAGATGGATGCAGAGATGGGCTTGCTAGTGCACTTAGTTGGGAGAGAAGCCATAGGTCGTAGCTGATAGCCATTCCCTCTAGGTTTTTTGCTGATGTTCACATTTGAAAAAAGGCTAGCAGAGTCAGCAGGAGTGAGTTGATTTCCCTGGTCCTGATGAGCGACTCATAGTCATGAGATGGCCGCAGAGATGGTTTTGCTAGCTTAAAATCATAATGTCTGATTGGAGAGGTCAGGGCCTGGATATGTGAAACTTTGCTGAAACCAAACGTTTTGTTAGCATTAAATTAAGCTTCCCCGCTAGACTGTACCAATGTCAATATTGCTCGGCTACTAAACCCTGTGGCGGCTAAATCTATTTTCAATTCATCCTTCAAATTTGATATTCAATTTAACTCACGTGAGGCTCTTGTGTTAAAACTAGTGATGGCTAATGAACCTTCTTTTATTAAGCTTCATGAATTGTCTTGATTTTCTGAGCCCACTAGATGGCGCTCTCTGTTCAACAAAGGGTTGAGAGCACACTGAATTATCATTCCTTGAGCCTTTGTCTTTAAACCAAGAACGCCATCTAGTGTGGTCAACAAATACAACTACAGTAATTAAGCTTCATTTGGACGTCACTAATGAAACCGTCGACTATTACGTTGTCCATGGCAACAGGCTCCACACCTTGTGGTACTCTATAGACTGCCTGGGCCTTATTCCCAATGTTTAGAAGTTGGAGAATTTATCCCAGACCTTCTTTCTCACTCTGATCACACTTTAAATATTGGAGATTTTAAAATTCCCTTGAATAAGACTTTTGATCCTCTGAAGTAAAGCATTTCTGACACTTCTTGATACTTTTGACACATGAACTCACTGACTCCAGTGGTAACACCTTTGATTTGATTTCCATCACACGAGATAAGAGGTTTCTGCTCCCACGGTCTCTCCTGTCACATACAGTAAGTGATGTCAGATCATTTTATTATTAAATCTGAAGCGATGATGTATTCACCACTCGCCACATTGGTCCGTCAACTTTAATTGTACTTGGTGAGGGATCCTGGCTCCTCCCACTGCAGCGGCAGGCCTGGTAAAAATTGTACCAGTGACTTAAATACAGCCCTTTGCATTCTCCTGGACTCAGTTGAACCTCTTTCTACCAAAAAAAAGACATCTACACCCTGGTTTACTGAAGAAACACATGATCTTAGGCAGGCCTAGAGGAAATTGGAACGTAAATGGCGTAAATGAAAACTGGAAGTTTTCTAACTCTTAAAATTTGTTTCTCATGTTGAGCTTCTTCTGTAGAATTGTTAGGGCATATATTAAATTCCAGTTAGTCTCTGTCCTTACACATTTTGAGACTATTTAGAACTGTTGTCTAAGCTGTTGTTGGTTTCTAAACCAACTAGCTGCTTTCTCGACCCCCGGTTCAACTTTTTAGATTTATTTGTTGACACCACGAGATGGTGCTCTTGGTTTAAAGAAAAAAAGGCTAAAAGAAGGATTATTTAGTGTGCTTTCAAACCTTTATTGAACAATAACGCCATCTAGTGGGCTCAGAAAATAAAGACAATGGTTCATGAAGCTTCATTAGGTTAAACCTGTACTTAAGAAACCACACCTTGAGGATCTGTGAAGAATATCGTCCAGTCTCTAACCTTACATTCTTTTCAAAAGTACCATCAAGAGTTGTGATCATTTCCAAATTATTAAATTAGAGGCCTGCTTGTTTGCTGTGAAAAACTAGATGTTACGTAATTCCCTGCTCCTAAATTCTGATAAAACTGAGGTGCTGGCCATTGGTCCTGCTCGAGGTAGACACCAGTTTGACAAAGGAACAGTAACTCTCGACAACTGTTTGACAGCCTCGGTGTTACGTTTGAGCCTCCTCTCTCTTTTAATCAGCCCAATCAAAGAAATCACCACGATGGCCTTTTTTCACCTGCACAACAAAATCTGGGGTCTCATTTATGAAACTGTGCGTAGGATCCTTACTATAAGTGTATGTGCGGCCAAAAGCCCAAATTGGCGTACGCCGAAAAAAGGTCAGATTTATAAAACCGTGTGTACGCACACCTGTAAGCAATGTTCCCTTTATAAATCACATATTGACTACAAGTGTGTGTACGTGGATCAGCCTCTTATCCCGCCCTGTACACGCCCATTTTTAACCATAAATAGTCAATGTAAAGCACCTTGTGAATGCTGATAAGTATGTTAATGACCCTTGCAGTTGTTCTTTCGTTACACCGAATCATGCCGAATCATGACGACTGGCGGAGAAAAAAAACAAACCAAAAAAAAACCTCTCAGATGCTCGGGAATTGCTGCAAGTTGAATTATAATTTCGGCCTGTTGTCGCACAGTGTAGGGAAAACGGATCTATAGACTACCTTTATTAATAAAATCTTCCAAAACAGCAGGCATTACGGCACTCGGGGACAGCTTCGATATACCAGACGTATATAATAAGATTTAACAGAACTATATATTATATCCAAACAAGCCTTAGTGATGAAGTTGAAGATTATATATAATATTTATTTTTAAAAAACACTTAGCTGTCAGCCATTTCCCTCTGGAAACAGCCGGTTTCACCCAGAGTGGCGAGGACCTGTATTTGGACCGGGATGGCACGGTTCCGGTGCGTCGCCCTCTCTACTGGACCCAATTCAGTACATAGATCCAAGAGCACAGCTATATTACTGTTACAGCTATATTAGGGAATGATTCTTCCATTCCAGTCCTCCTGCAGGGCCAGCAGTGCCATCATGCAGCATTACGCACGGGTTCACCGCAGTATTTATATGTTTACAACAATTTGTGATTGTTAACACCTTGCTAAAATCACAGCTACAACTAGTGGTATCCCCCACCCCGAGATACAATTTGAAATCGAAATGTAATAGGCAAACACACTTTTCTTCATGCAGGTTTTTTTATGAACAGTATTAAAGTTCGGACCGATAACGAGGACATTAAGGGTAACGATTGCGCGAGAGCTTAACGGCTGTATTTCCAGACTTTGACATTTGATGATATATGCACAGTTTTAAAGACACTGTGTTCTGCAGTTATATGCTAGGGTATTTGATGCTATCCTGTATTCCATGCAGTCGGGCCATCTCATCCTCCTGCGCTCCGTAGCGGACAATGTGACGGCGAGACAGTGCTGATTAAATATTAAGAAGTTTTGATTTAAGATTTGAGTTGGAGGTGTTTATGGAACAATTATCACTCAGAACAATTAGCACTCAATTATCACTCAGTACAATCTTCATGGTATGGTGTGAAGAAATGTGCGTGAGGCATTAATACTTAAACATATTAAGAGTAGCCTAATCGTTATTCCCACATGTACTTTCTGCAGTCTGACTTCAGTTCACCACCTCATCATCTGCGTCGCCAATTCCTATTTTGTCTCCAAAATGTGCGTACGCATGGGTCAGAGTTTGCGTGGAGGACCGCACATTCTCCCGTCAATTTTGTTTTTTTATAAATCACAACCTTTGCGTGGGAAGTGGCGTACGTAAGTTTTCAGCCCCGTTTTGTGCGTACGCCACGTTTATAAATGAGACCCCAGGTCTTTCCTGTCCTAATCCTCATCGTGATGCAAGGATCCAAATTCACAACCTTTGTTATATCCAGACTTGATTATTGTAGCATTTTATTGCCAGGCGAGATGATGGTTCAGAACGCTGCAGCTGGAATCTTAACTAAAACTACATTTTACCATATTGTACCAGTTTTAGCTTCCGATCCATGTCCCATCAGACTTCAAGGTGCATATGATAAGGTGCTCTATTCAGTCAACATGGGACTTTTTGTCCAGCCTGACTGACACATAGCCCATCCTTGCAATGTATTGTAAAAGAAGTTTATAGATGTTTAGCTGTAGGTCGAGTTTATTATTTGTTTTTATGGATTAATGTTAGTGAGTTTGCTTTGTGCGAAGTGTTTCAGAGTGGACTAACTGAAACTTTTATAATTGCACAATACAGCCTTGTTAAAACTTCATCTAGCGCTGTCTCCTTTTGTTTCCTTCACCTAGGGACTTATTAGCTGACTGTTTGCCCCCCAAGACATCATGCAGCGATAACCCTCACCAGGCTGCAGCCTCAAAACACACTCACAGACACACCCGGTGTATATACCTACTTAAACACTCATGTGTAATCGCACGCTAGTTACACAGAGGAACACACAGTACACTTTCCATCCATCACTGACAGCTCCTACATGGAAATGAGCTGTCAGAAACATGGTGCTTCAGAACTGAAGCACCATGTGATTACACTTGAACTTCAGATGCAGATAGGAGGGGAGTAAAACAAATGCATTGTATCGCCAGAGATGCCTCTTACACTTTCAGACTTTTCTCTTTCTTTGCATTTATATAGCATTATAGTCACACATGCTAACCAGTTGTTTACTTTTGAAATGTTAACAGAAACTGCTTGGTGGTATCGCCAGAGATGCCTCTTACACTTTCAGACTTTTCTCTTTCTTTGCATTTATATAGCATTATAGTCACACATGCTAACCAGTTGGTTACTTTTGAAATGTTAACAGAAACTGCTTGGTGGTAGTTCATTGTTCTTCAAATTAAGGCACGGTTTTAGGTATTGATCATATCTTTGTAGTGCCACAATAAGGCCAACATTTCCAACTATTTATACCTAATAGAGAGATTGGTCCAACGTGTGTTTGAACATTTCACAATTCGAGCAAAATGCCTTGATGATCAAATATGAGCTTTTCCTAAAATGCGAATAGGAAAGCTTGGACTCTGGCTGGCTCCGGTGTTATCACTTAACCAAAATGTGAACTTCCCGTGATGTGATTGAAGAAATTGTTGAATATGGGGAAGGTGGCATGTCTTTGGTCTCTGGTGTTGGATATGAATGCCCTCCTTTATTTCTCTTTTCAGCTGTCAACTGACTCCTGGACGATGGCCTTTGACCTTTTCCCCAGTAGATGCTGTGAGAGATTTTGGTGCTCACTGACAGCTGTTGTTCAGGAGTGGTTCAGAAGTGGAAGTAACAATATGTGTACTTTTTTGAGAATCAAAATCAGTAACTTTACTTGTACTGAAGCATTTGTTTTAACCTCAGGTATTGTGCTTTGCTACGTTCAAGTCCAATCCGTTGCAGAGTAAGAACAATGGTCACATGAATAAGTCATGATAAACTGTGTGAGAATAAAACATACGGTAAGAAATGTGTCAGCTGCAGCAGTGAAGAAGCTGCTGGTGTATAGTGATGTTATAATGAAGCTTCATGAACCATTAGTATTTGTTCCCCACTAGATTGTACTCTTTGTTTAAAGGTGCCCTGCCATACAAAACCGTTTTTACTTGCATTTTTTGAAATATGTCAGGTCCATATGTGTTTGTGTTATGTTGTGAATGTAAAAATGAACTGCAACCTCCTTTGTCAGCTCTAGCCACTGAAAAGAAATAAGCAGAGAAATCAGGCCAATTACAAAAGCTGGTCAGTCTGACATAATTTTGCCTGAGCTCATTAGCTTGCCCAGTTGCGCTGGGTAAAGGATTCTGACAGCCAGGCGCTCATTGGCTAGCTGTTAGCCAATCAGATTCAAACAGCTTAGCTTGTTGAATATTAATGAGAACTGGCAGAAATCGAGCTGAGTCTTCCTGTAGGTAGCTCAAGGAATAATAATTCAGTGTACTGTCAACCATTTGTTGAACAGAGAGCGCCATCTAGTGGGCTCAGAAAATAAAGAAAAATGGTTCATGAAGCTTCATTTGGATATCACTCCAGAGTGCTCCATTTGCAGAGAGGCGAATCTCTGCACTCGGCTAACACTCAGGAAAAGATGTATGTTTTAAATGTACACATTCACTGGCTGAGTGTAAGTGGTTGTGCTAGGTGCAGGTGCACCTGGGTTCAGCCTCACAGTTTGTGAACAGTGCAAAAAATGCACAAAGATGCAACAACGCATCTACCATAATAAGTCACTGATTTAATGCACCACCGGTCGAGCATGCTAAGGGACCCAAATCAAACACAACCACAATGTTGTGTGACCAACAGGTGCAAGGCTGGGTCTAGCTAAAATGCGTGGGTGGACTGCTTATATTTTGTATTAAAAAATGAACAAGCAGAATTCAACTTAGAGCAGATAGAGGCGGTCTTTGCAAGCCACAAGGCTCACAGAATGCAGTTCAGACAGGTGAGTACAATAAGGAACTCACTGATGGATGTAACTCCAAAGGAGAACTTCAAAAACCCCTGTGTTGGCTATCAAAAATGCTTTTGTTTGTGCTACACGGTGTGCAAGAACTGTGCAGACTCTCCTTTTGCTTTAATTGTGTTTTCTTACCGGTGAATGAGACATGAAGTAAAATTGCGGTCCCTTTTCTCTCTGATGCAGCGGTGCTTGTCTGTGTGTGAGTCGGAGCCTCGGAGGGCAGAGGGAGGGGTTAGACGGAGCCCCAAGGAGAGTATCCTTTCAAATCTTGCTAGCTTTTCAACATTACCAACACTGCCATTAAAGTCATTTTGATGCAGTGTGTGAAACTATAGCTACTCAAATCATATGAATGCACATTTTTGATGTTGTAGTTTTTGATTTCATTTGACATGATAGTTCCATTGAGATGGGCAGACACTGATCAGATTAAGCCCAATTTGGACCACAAACTGGTCGCCCTTGAGACATTTTAGAATCTATCTAGAACTAGGCATGGGCCGGTTACTGGTTTCAAGGTATAACATTTTCCATCATACCATTTCTGCGGTTTGAGCTGTTTTTTTATTCAAGGACAGAAAGTGCAGTTTAGAAATCTGTCTCCCTGCCAGTGTGCAGTGTTTTTAAAAATAAAATAAATTGTGTTCAATGGAACCCAGATATTTCAAAATAATACATTTTAAAGCTGTAATTCCAATACCGCAATACCGTGATATTTTTGCTAAAGGTTATCATACCGTCAGAATC
Organism: Perca fluviatilis; assembly: GCF_010015445.1. NCBI lineage: Eukaryota > Metazoa > Chordata > Actinopteri > Perciformes > Percidae > Perca > Perca fluviatilis. The sequence continues at coordinate 27,094,116 of NC_053126.1, read as the reverse complement.
TTAAACTGGCCCAGGCCTAACTAGAACTGCAAGCAGGTTATGACAAGGTCCAAGCCTCCCCCGGCGCATGTCGCCTCCAACAACCCGTGAAGTCCGCGAAAGTGGAACCCAACGTGCCACTGCAGGAAGGCAAATGTCAGGAAATATCAAGGTCCTTAGTCAATTGAAAATGCAAACTTCCCATTTACATTCATTTTATACATAAATTCTTTTTGGGTGTTATAGGCCATGCCTAGCCTGGTCCTAGCAGACTCTGGTCCATTTCATTTGTAAATAGTCTGGCCACTTTCCATTGACAAGTGTTAACTTCCTTGAAGGCGGGTACTCTGTTGAAGTTTAAAACTATTGGATCTGCCCAGAGCCACTCTGGATCTGCCATAACCAATCGCTAACGTTTGGTCGTGACGTATGTCATGCGCAACAAGAGGGGAGACCGACAACTATTGGCTTATATTTAGCAATAGCATCACTAGCGTTAGCCTTAGCCAACTCCTTCACAACCACCACTATCCAACTTTTCCCAAACCCCGTGTGGAGGAGGGCCACAACATCATGGCCACCAACAGAACTCAGCAAATATTGTTCTTGCTCGGGCTTTAACTTCTGGATATTCATCAGCGTTGCCATAACAGACCGAATGGCTTCGCTCGCATCTTTCTAGCACACGTCCTCAACGTCATTGTTCTCAGCCACTCCCTCTGTTCGGTGATTGGACCGCCAAATATTTGACTGGAGAAAACCCAAGAATATACCGCAAACCCAGACGGAGTACTGAAGGGAAATGAAAATTGAGCGAAAGTATGTAGGAGGGCGGAGTCAGGCTAGGCCATGCCCATTTTGACCAATCAATATACCATTGTAGGCATGTGTAATCTTTCCTTTCCCAGTTACGCATCATACTCTTTACCACCCCTGGAAGCTTCACTTGCATAACTTGTACGGTGTAAGCTGCAGTACCACTTTTACTTCCAAAAAAATATTAATATGCTTTACAATTACAATAGGGTTCCCAGCACTGTGGTTCTGGAATCCAGCCGTCTCGGACTTGGACCCTTAATTATAGAATTTCTGCCTGATTGGTTGACTATTGAAATAATCTGTCTTTCAGACGATTAGATGGATTTCTGGCAAGTCAGAACTTTTGGTTGCCTTTCTGCAGTTTTAACAGTTCCATGGACCGTACTGTTAAGCTTTTACTATTATTGCTTATTTTGGATCAAAATTGTGGTTACATATTGAATTTTTCCTCTTACTTTCAGTTCATATAGAATTGGCTTTGCCTCTGTCAACTTTGTTTAGGGCGCTGTTGTCTTGTTTGAATAAACTTTATTGGAGTTGTAAATGGAAAAAAAAACATGTTTACTTTCGGTGTGACCCATAGGTTCTGAATAAAACACGGACCGGAACACAGTTTTATAAAATTGTATTCCTATATTGAGCGTATTTTATTCCTATCACCACAACACAAATGTTATCCACATTACTGCTGAGCATGAGCATTCACCAAAAGTCACCATTATTTGCAGTCAATATTGTTTGTTTATTTTCTTAATTCTATTTTGGGTGAGAGATGACAGATGTGAGAGATGTTAACTAGAAACCTCGCAGTTCATTGTTGGAACCTTGACCCCTAGCAGCGCCCCAGTGTTATCCTTTAATGTTACGTTTTCCAATTATCTGTAAATTATGATGTAGATGAATAGTGTGACATATTAAAAATCCACATGACACTACTGGCAATTTTACACAATACATTGTAATTGCATTGCCTTGTAGCTGCATCACTTGTTGTGTGTGTGTGTGTGTGTGTGTGTGTGTGTCCGTGCCTGCTTGCGTGCGTGTCCATGCATGTCCATGTGCGCCTGTCTGTGAACACTGCAAGTACTACTGAACAAAGTCTGCTCACAGGAGTACAGGCACTGCTCGGAAAGGACCGGGGCAACCCGCAGGCTTATGTAAGGCACAAACGCATGAGAGTGAATCAGACAATCCAGTACTGCCTGAACTAAGGAGTTGGGTTCAATACATGACAAATAATGAGAAGATAATAAGAAACAGCTGAGGCAGAAGGAGAGAAGAACACGGGACATTGCATCAACTGACTGAGAAAGACAGAATGAGGAGGGACCTGATGGGACCTTCTGAAGCCGGCAGCTTGGGTTTACAGTGGCTGCTTTTTCTGTTAGGTAGGCTACAGAAACCAGAAAATCCTAATTTGGGGGAAGAGAAGAGGGAACCCGGGTGTTATTGAGGTGTGACGAGGTGGTGACCACCACAGGAAACTGTGACAGGCTCTGCTGCCTGTAAAACATTCTTCTATATAAACCTGAATATCACCTTAACCCTCTAACACTCACCCCCATAAAGACACAGTATTTTGAAGTTTGCAGCCAAACATTCTGCTGTGTATGATACCTGGATTACTTCTACAACAAAGCATTCTTTAGACAGGCATTAGAATGAATGTTGAAAACCGAGCTTCTTGTGGAGGCAGATTTCTTGGCCTTGGATTTTTGAATTGAATTGAGTATAGCTGGAGGTTTCTCTGCAGCACTGCAGTAGCTACAATCTACTTAGTGGAAAACCACAGTTTTTTTTGTAGCTCTGGCTTTACATCTTTTTTTTTTTAATTTTTTTTTTTTAAGCAAAGTCTGTGAGCTACTTCGGGCATTCAACTCGAGTCTTCCACTACACTCACATGAACTATCAGTCACGCTGACATCTTGGAATGCAGCACAACAATAAGAATAAGTCCATGAGTCAAGAAACATGAGCAGTCAGACGATCAGGTCGTAAACAAACACTTCAACAAATTGTCTCTTGTTCTTTACTTTGGGCTAAAAGCCAGTGATCGAACCTACAATGTTGTTAATAATCCCTCATTGCATGGGAAAACTGTGTGCACTCAACAGTCATTAGGTAATGACAGTAGGTCACAGTTGGAGCATTAAGTGGGTCTGACTGCTTTGATGGATGTTGGGTAATGATTTTACTGTTCAACTTTGTTCTCTCATTTAGCCTCTAAGCCTCTTCCTCCCAAAGTCAAAGAAAGTGTTAGTGAGCAGTTTGGAAAAACAGGACTGATCAGGAGGCAGGCATGGATTGGGCATCGGGAGTACCCAAGGGGGTAAGCTTCGCTTCAGAACTCGAACCTCCTATGGCGCCATTTTGATGCTACAAAGCGATCACCTCCCGTTAGCATTCCACTGACTGCCATTCATTTTGACGTCACTTTGACAGCGAATAACTTTACATCTGAAGCGTTTAAAGACTCTATTTGTCCGTTGTTTATTTCTAAAGAAAACACGACAATGTATAAAGGCTCCATTACCTTGTACCTCACGTTTGTGACTCGCGTCGCGTCTTTTGTAAAAATAGGCTAACGTTTATCGCATACTTCATTAGCTGTACAGTAGAGAATTGCTACGTAATAATTACAGGAGAAGCTCGCAGGCAGTTTCGACTTACATGAGCTGTTTAGGTTTAACTACTAATGTTAACTAGCATTTTAGTTAGCAATAATTAGCCTGTGCCTGAGTTATCTCCTTACATATACCTACGCTCTCCGTCTCTGCAAGATTGGGATTGATTGAGATTTCTCTTGGCACAGCTACCAGAAGACTTCCAACTTTTCAGACCGGTTGCTCACGTCACATTTACGTCATCTCTCTCAGTTGGAGGCTGCGCAGTAATGCTCAGTGGAAAAGTGCTTCTTAAATCCTTCACTGGTCTCCATCCAGAGCAACAGGATCTGTTGGTCCATTGTATACTGTCTATGGGAGTACCGGGAGATTTCCCGGTGGGCCGGTCTAATAGTTTTTTATTGGTCCATAGAGAGAAAAGAGATCACAGGATTGTCCCACTTGTTTGTCTCTCATCTGCACACTGGCCAATCACATCCTACTTGGTAGGACCCACTTCCATCCTACCATAGAGAGAGAGCGCATTTTAGTCCCGCCCCCACCGGCGGCAAAACAACTTCACAGTGTGCCGTTAGCTAGCTAAAAACACAAGATTTTTAGCATGTCAAACAATGATTTTAGCACCCTTGTCTACCAGAGAGGACGTGTTAGCTGTTAGTAAGCTAATGTTAGTTATGTATTAGCAAGCTAAGACACTTGCAAACATAATACTATAACTTTCTGATTTCCCCACATTCCACAATAACACAAGTTGCATACTGTGTACCAAGTGCAGATTGACTAACAGACGTGCCACTTGTTTACAATACAAGACATCTTGATGACAGCCATGCTCTACCATCAACCGTTAGCCATCTTGCCATCAGGAGCCAGGCAGCCTGTTTGACTCAATGAGTACATTATCATAAACTATCTAACTTACCACTCAGCTAAGAGAGAGTATAAGGGGCTGGTATGCAGGGTTCAAAATGTTTTGTCCACCAGCCAAAATACTAGTGAATGTTAAAATTGTACTTATTTTTGGCTGGTGAGGCAAGCAAATCTACCAGCCACTTGCATGTTTTACCAGCATTTGGCTGGTATGGTGTTAATGTTGAACCCTGCTGGTATGTACATGTGTACGGCTGATCGTGGTGGGCTGGTCTGGGTCTCAAAAGTCCAGGGTGGAATTTTTGCCCCAGTCCAGCCCAAAAAAAAAACTGGGGAAAAAAAACACTAAGAAAGGAAAGGAGCAGAACAGAGACTGTTCACACTGAAACAAGAGTATATGGGAACTACAGACCACAACGACTGGGACAGGGCGTGAGTGGGCAAAGGAATGCGTTGCAATGTCTACCACTGTGTCTGTTTTATTTTTTACAGTAGGAGTCAGCAAAAAAAAAAGAAATAATAAAAATAAAACAAGTGTGAAATTACCTTTGGCTTAAAAAAAGGGAAATGAGATGTAGTAGAGTATTTTATTTAATCAGCACAAAACAGTGCAGCAAATCCATTCACCGTGTGAGTTTACAATTTGGATTTTAAAAGAAACTAAATGCCTGACCTGCAGTTGCCTTTTATTTTATCTGTGTACACAAAGGTAATATTGTGATTACAGTAAATTAGGACATCAGAACGTTTCCTGAGGGCCTTTTAGCGAACCATTTTTCAAATGGGGTTGACAAATAGGATACTGAGCTAGTAGGCATGCAGATATTACAGTGTGGATTCTAACTAAACAGGCAATATCATCTGACACACTTACCATGCACAGTTTCATCATTCATGTCAGTTTAACATCATTCTCTGTGTTGTGTGTGTGTGTGTGTGTGTGTGTGTGTGTGTGTGTGTGTGTGTGTGTGAGGACATTTGAGTCTACATCCTCATGGCATCTGGTTGTATCCATTCCCTCATTTGCTACTAAACAAACACATATTACCATCTGTGCCCCACGGAACCATCGTTTGTTCCTACCCTACGTACTAACGACTATATACGAGCCTTTTTCTAAATTAGTGCCGGTGGCAGCAGATCAACACATCCTGATATCTAAATGTAACAATTGCAGTTCTGAACACGTGGTTAGCGGTGCTTGGTTAGGTTTAGGCAACAAAAGTACTTAGAAAAAACATCATGATTTGGGTTAAAATAAGTGTGTTTGTTACGTAACTTCGGTTACGTGTCGTGGTTACATGCAGCAGTGTAGTGCTGCCGGAGCGCCCCGGAACTTTTCTTTTTTTTATCCCAAGTGAGGAAATAGAAGTTTGCATAATCTGGTTACAGTCCAGGGCTTGAGGATCCAATAATCACTAAAGTGCAGATGAAATAAAAAGTAAATGGTCAAAGTTGTCATATTGACATGTTTAGGATTGTTAACCTCCGGTGGATTTCTGAGGACTGTGGTTAACTGCTCCTCAGATCTCTGCAGGGTAAATCCAGACAGCTAGCTAGACTATCTGTCCAATCGGAGCTTTCTGTTGCACGACTAAAACAACTTTTGAACTTACACATATTCCACCAAAACAAGTTCCTTCCCGAGGCTATTTTGCAGAGGCGCCGTGGCTCCGCCCGGTGCTTAGCTCCGCCTATGACGATTGTGATTGGTTCAAAGAAATGGCAATAAACCAGAGCACGTTTTTCTCCCATCCCAGAATGCTGTGAGGACTAGCTAGACCCTCCACCGCGGCGCTGTGGAGGAAAGTCTGACAGCAGAGAGAAACAGACGTACTTTCTGTTGGGGAGCTCTAGGTGAAGTTGGGAAAGCCGCTGGCGTAGATGTACGGTAAGGCCAGAGGCTGACTGTGGTCGAGCCTTCAGTGTCACTGTGCTGTGCAGGTCGGCGTTCTTCTTTTTCTTCAGCATTTAGCAGGATACTAGAACACGTTGGGCGTGTACAGTATACTTCCCCCATCAGGGCCTACCGACGGTACTGTACAAAAATGAGCACCGTCACGTTTTCAGAATTTTGGTATCAACTTGGATCCGAAGTATCGGTTCTCGTGTCATGCCTTGTAGGGCTGGGACGGTTAACGGCATTACCACAATACCGCGGTCACGTGACGCCTACCCCGGGTCTGTTCTCGTCACGGTCAACACCGCACATTAGCCTAGCAGCTAGCGGAGTTTCCTTCTGTTTATAGCTTTATCCCGATAAAATGCCACGGTTGAATTTCAGCCTGCGTGCACGTTTCGTGGCGTAAAACAGGGCGGCTTATGTTGGTAGAGAGAGAAACAAGTGAGCGGACTGCCGAGTCTGCTCTCTGTCTGCTCAGCTGCTAGACGGGCTGCGCTCGGCATTGTCGGCAAACTATTTCATTTACATTTTACTTTATTGACAAAAGAGCTTTCCGAACTGTCTGTGGAATGGATCAACGGAGATGAGAGAAACCATTGTGGCCCTAAATGACAGCAAAACTCAGTAAAGACTCTCACACTGAGCTGAAATGGAAACACTGTGCTGCAATCTTTTTATACAGTCTATGGCTGCAACATATGCTGTAAGGTTTAAGCCGATGTTTTTTTTCGGGGGTAAAGCCATTCCGTTTGCCGGCACTATTGACAAGAGATAAAGCCACCGTGTCTTGAGAAGCTCTAGCTTTTGTTTTATTGTTCACTTTTAACTCACTTTGCATCAACTTTGCTAACTCGTTTTCCTCTCTTTTTTCCCTGACAGCGGCACTCACACGCTACTCTGCGTTACTGAATATGACGTGACTCTGTTCTGATGGAATTAGTGCTGTGAAAATGGTGCTGAATTTCATCATGTGAGTGATTAGACTGCAGGTTTGAACAGCTCTTTCTACTTAGTTAATAGTTCTAGTTAATTGTAATTCCTGTTTCTGTGTAAAATATTTTTGAGAAAACCTCAATTTAGAAAACCATCATTATTGAAAATGCTCATTGCAATGGGGAATCACTGAGTAGTGGAGAAGGTGTCTGTGTGGATAAGAGCTCTGCCAATTGCTTGGCTAATGGCGTACGTGAGTGTGCGGTAGCAACATAAAGATGTGCCCAAAGGATGGAGGTGGAAGAGGAAATGCAAAAAAGGGAGCGTGTCTTTAGTCGAACGAATGGATGAAAGGCAGCTCCTAGCCTGCAGCCATGCAGTTGCAGTGTTCTGGCTCATCCCATAATATACTCGTTATTGCCTTTATGTTCCCCTCTCTCTCTCACTCAAGTCACAATGCTTATTTTCTCACAATAGAAGGTGTGACGATGCAAATCCAGCAGTACAGTGCAATCTTGGTCCCAAGAATGACTGTGTCTCTCCCCTCCGCTGTCTCCTGCTCAGAGCAGGTCCACAGCTTAGCTCACCTGTGTTCCATAATAGTTTCATCACTTTATTTGGTTAAGGCTAGTCTATATCCACGATGTTCCACTTCCGTATTTACTCCGCTGCCTCTGGAAATTCGGCCGGCTGTCCTTCATTCGGCTGGATATCCTTTACCTTATGCTTTCTTTGTGTTGTAATTTTCTGAGGACTATGGTTAACTGCTCCTCAGATCTCTGCAGGGTAAATCTAGACAGCTAGCTAGACTATCTGTCCAATCTGAGTTTTCTGTTGGGCGACTAAAACAACTTTTGAACGTACACATGTTCCACCAAAACAAGTTCCTTCCCGAGGCTATTTTGCAGCTGCACGGTGGCTCCGCTTAGCGCGGCCCATGACGATTGTGATTGGTTTATAGAAATGCCAATAAACCAGAGCACGTTTTTCTCCCATCCTGGAATGCTGTGTGGACTAGTTAGCTACTCCTCCGCAGTTCCGCCATCTTGTAATTTTGAAGCTAGATTCTACGCAGTAGTGAGTCGTGGAGCCGCAGTATAAAAATCCCGTCCATACGCCTGCTCGACCAATCGCGAGTCGAACACAGCTGTCAATCATGGCGTTTTACCCCGGGATTTCTTTTAGCATCAAATAGCTAATAAAAACCAAACTTGAACACTTGAACAAACAGCGTGATGAGAACTATCTTAACATGACAGAAACCATCTTTGGAAAAATAAATTCATATGTACTTAGATTTTTTTGTTTGGTCCATGTCCCATCTGTTAACATGGAGGGGCCAGGATTTATGACCTATACTAGGTTTTCTGTGGGATCTTAAAAGGTCTTAAATTATAAAATCTAAATTTTAGGCCTTAAAAAGTCTTAAAGGTCCCATGGCATGGAAATTTCAACATTAATATGAGTTCCCCCAGCCTGCCGATGGTACCCCAGTGGCTAGAAATGGCGATATGTGTAAACCGAGCCCTGGGTATCCTGCTCTGCCTTTGAGAAAAGATGGGATCGATGGGCCGATCTGGAATCTTCCCTTTATGACATCATAAGGGGAAAGGTTACCTCCCCTTGCTCTGCTTAGCCCGCCCAGAGAATTGGGCCCGCCCATGATAAAGAGAATGGCTTGCAAACAATCAAAGCATGGCAGTTGGTCAAGGCCACACCCCCACCCTCCACCTTGCCCCCCCCCCTCTCCTCCTCAATAGCATTTAAAGCTACAGATACAGAAATGGCACAAAGAAAGCTCATTGTGGGACTGGCTCTAGTGGCTGTAATTCTGCACCAAGGCTGAATTTCAGGAAAGAGACTTCAGATACAGTATTAGGGGACCACTAAGGTCTATATAAAAGAGACTTCAGATACAGTATTAGGGGACCACTAAGGTCTATATAAAAGAGACTTCAGATACAGTATTAGGGGACCACTAAGGTCTATATAAAAGAGACTTCAGATACAGTATTAGGGGACCACTAAGGTCTATATAAAAGAGACTTCAGATACAGTATTAGGGGACCACTGAGGTCTATATAAAAGAGACTTCAGATACAGTATTAGGGGACCACTAAGGTCTATATAAAAGAGACTTCAGATACAGTATTAGGAGACCACTAAGACCTATATAAAAGAGACTTCAGATACAGTATTAGGGGACCACTAAGGTCTATATAAAAGAGACTTCAGATACAGTATTAGGGGACCACTAAGGTATATATAAAAGAGACTTCAGATACAGTATTAGGGGACCACTAAGGTATATATAAAAGAGACTTCAGATACAGTATTAGGGATGCACTAAGTTCTATATAAAAGAGACTTCAGATACAGTATTAGGGGACCACTAAGGCCTGTATAAAAGCATCCAAAAAGCAGCATGTCATAGGACCTTTAAATTCACTGAAGTATTGTGTTCTAGGTCTAAAATCATTTTAAACAGGTCTTAATTTCCCTACGTCCATGTAACGCTACCTCTAATGCTCATTGAAATGCTCCCGCAGCGCTTTAGAATGTATTTTTTTTATATATATATAAAAAAAAAATAGTCCAAATATAATACGACTACAAATGAAAAACGCGCAACTTATTTTCTTTCGTATTATTGGCACAAGTCTCTTTTCGGATTGTACCACAAACGGATTGTATTCTTCAGCTAAGTGCTAGTTAAGCGATACTTGGCTTGAAAACAAATGTAGGGTTTGGTTAAAGCCAGTTGCTAACAAAGTATTTGAAGCCTACTGCTTTTTTTATGTAAGGAAGCAATTGAACTGGGAACGTCGTGTGTACGGGCGCTGGACTCTCATGCAAAAGCTGAGAAACATGTAACCGCTGCAGGAGGGTCTCCAGCAAACGACAGCCATCAGCCAGTTCTGCCAAGTATCTGGCGGCTCCAGCCCCGGCCCCAGCACTACCTCCACACTGCCTAGGCCAGACCCACACAGCAGCTCCGCAACTCCCGGAAGCGACCTCCGTGTGGGATCAGAGACAACGCTAAGAGCGGTCTGGAAAAGGTCTTAAACAATTTGACTTGGTGAAACCTGCAGAAACCCTGCTATGCTGCAGCCAGCCACAAGGGGGCGATTCACCTACACCTAACCCTTGGTTCGAACCTGCTGGCCAGCTTGCGCCCCTACTGTGTGGAGTTTTCCTGTTCTCCCTGTGCCTGCGTGGGTTTTTTCCCCCGGGTGCACCGGTTTCCTCCCACAGTCCAAAAACATGCAGGTTAGGTTAATTGGCGATTCTAAATTGCCCGTGCCTGAACTATTTACTGTCATGAATAGTTGCCTTGACAAAGACAGACCACTCTTTTTTTGTTGATCAAAAACACCAAGTCACCAAGTCACTCTCTAGACAGGGTTGGGTACCGTTCACTTTTTTTTTTTTGGTACCAGTACCGATACCGGCACCTCAAATTCAGTTCTGGTACCTAACGCTACCTTTTTCTTAGCGCTTTCCCTCTGTAATAACACAAATTGTAAAAATAATTCCAAATCTTTTCATCCCATTTACTTAGACCATCTTGTTATTTATTTAAAACATTTTACTCTATCAACCTATCAAATCAAATAATTATTAATTTCTTGCACTGCCCTGAAATTTTTATTCTTGTATTTGTATCTTATTCTATTATAGCCAGAGGGTTTTTTTTAATTGCTCTTTAGTGTTCTATGTAAAGGACTTTCAATTGCCTTGTTGCTGAAATGTGCTATAGAAATAAAGTCAGTCAGTCAAATGGGCATAGAGAACAATATTGGGCCTACAATATCCAGCCTGTCATTCGGTGAAAAGGTACAGGTACCCAAATTTGGCAGCGTTTTATTTAACGTGAATCGGTCCTCAGCAGTACCGACGTAATTCGGAAAAAGTAAAAAAAAAAAGGTACTGGATTCGGTACCCAACCCTATCTCTAGATAAACACCTGATCTCATCACATCATTTTGAGCTACATAGTTGTTGAATGACCAGCATCTTGCGGAGAGTGACTGGTGGTTGGAATCTCCCAGTGTAATGTTTAGAGTGGCGCTAAATCGATTTTTAGGTCAGTTTACTTTACTGGTCACGGCGAGTCCCACTCAGCCTGTGCAAACAGCTGTATATTGTCTGCTGTGGCTCTGCAGGAGCTTTGTCAAGACTAAGAAAATATGGCTTGGGATTGGAGACTATACATTCATAATAAAAAAAAAAACCTGTGTTACAAACTGGAGGTGGAGTTTGAAAGATGTTGGTGTTTACCAGGTAGGGAGGGAGGGGGGGGGTCCTCATATAAGAGTTGCAGAAGAAGAGTTGAGAAGTGTGCAGTTAAAAACAAAATTATTTGTGAAACAAAGCTGTTGTCAAATAATGGCACGTTTGAATGCCATTCAATATATATATATAGTAATTTTTTATTTTTAAGCAATACTGCTCCATTCATACAAAATGTGGGCTAAATCACCCATTTTTTTTTCATAATTTTGTTTTCATATTTCATTTACCGATGCGTTAGGGGCGCCTGGGTTGTACACCTGGAATAGCATGCGCCCATATACAGAGGCTCAGTCCTTGCCGCGGCGGCCGCGGTTTCAGTTCCGACCTGCGGCCCTTTGCTGCATGTAACACCCCTCTCTCTCTCTCTCTCTCTCTCTCTCTCTCTCTCCTTTCATGTCTATGCTGTCCTATCAAAATAAAGGCCTAAAAATGGCTAAAATAAAATAAATGAACACGATGATTACGAGTGAACGCAAATTCCTTTCAACGGTGTGAATTGTTTTGACGCGCGATTAATGCACGCGCGTTCTGTGATTCTTCCGCTGACTGGAGAGAGATCTCTCAGTGATCACAGTTACCTCGGGGTCCCAGCACATTACTTGGACCCGCAGTGGGAACCTGGGTCGCATGCTTTGACTTGAAGATATGAAGGAAGGAGGCTTTGCGCCCACGCGTGGGCCGAGCACTTTCTGCAAGTAGCCAGACAGTGGGGGCACTGAACATAAAGTCAGCACGCTGACCGCTGATAGTGCACGCGACATGATTGCAGCGGCCAGACAACTCCCACTGGAGCACATGCTTTGGGTCGCATAGCCTCCACTGAGCCATCACAGTTCATCTCCCACTTTATTTATTTCTAATCTGCCTGTTTTGATCCCACTTAGTAGACGGGGATGTTTTTATGAGCCTTTATTTTCCCCACATGTGAGGTTAGACACAATATATATTGTTACATGAAATTGTTACATTTAGCTGACCAGTTTACAATGTGTCTGTTGCTGTAATGCACGAGCTCCATCGTGGGATGTTTAGTTAACCTTTCCAAGTGTAAAACGGGACACTCCATTGTGTTAGTATCAGCAAGTAATGTTCCATTCAGGTCAATGTGCCCGTCTGTTGTTGCTTGATGGGCTTGAGTTTACCATTATATGCTTTCAGCAGATTTTCTGACTGAGCACGCAGTATCTTTGAGGTTATTCTGGAGAATATTCTGGACAGAATTGTCATTGTTTTGGATTGTTGCAATAATAAACATTTGCATAAAGCGAGCATATTTGTCCGCCTCCATGTTGGTAAGAACACTTAAAACGTGAAAAATATCCCTTTTAAAGTACATTTGGAACGGATGAAAAAAAAAGTGCAATTCATTTGCTATTATTCGCAATTATGCGATTAACCACAATTAAATATTTGAATCGATTGACGGCCCTAGTTTATATATCATGTGGAGACACACTGAAGTGTTTTTTTTTGTTTTTTCAGTTGGGTGTTTTGCGTGACTCCAAAAGTTTTGCCAGCAAATGATGGCACTTCAGAGAGAGAGAGAGAGAGAGAGAGAGAGGGGGGGGCTTCTATTGTGGCTTCCGTCAGCATCCTCGATCGCCTCCAGTAACACATGTCAGAGAACTTCAATTCATCAAGAAGAGAGAGAGAGAGAGAGAGAGAGAGAGAGATATCAGCATTTTGTGCAGAAAAAAAACATGCACACACACACAGCTGGACTTTCTCTCTCTCACACACACACACACACACACACACACACTAGAAACACAGACAATTTTCTGCCTCCCTCACGCTCCAGTGATCGCAGTCACACTGACTGCTGGCTTGCCTCCACATGCACGCACGCACACACACACACACACACGCACACACACGCATGCATAATACTGAGTCAGACTCACACTTATTCTCTCTCACACACACTCTGAGTCACACACACTGCAGCAGAGCTCTCTCTCTCTCTCTCTCTCTCTCTCTCTCTCTCTCTGCCTGCGCTCGTCCCGCCTTCTTGCGAGCAGAGAACACTCGGGTCTCCATCGTACGGGACCGGCTGCTGCTTCCTTTGAAGCTCTATCTCTCCGCTCACTCTCTACCAATCCTTCTTTCTCTTTCTTTTTCTTCTTTTCTTTCTCCCTCTCTGCTCTTTCGGCCGCTCTCTTCTCTCTTTCTCTCTCTCTCTCTCTCTCTCTCTCTCTCTCTCCACCTCGCCGCTCAGAACAGGGTTGTGTATTGTCGGGGGGGGTGGGGTTGTGTTGTCAGCTAGAGGAGGGAACATGCAGCATCCTGGAGGAACATGCGTGGCGTTACCCAACGTGGGCCTCGTCCTCCGCTGTCCTGCGCAGCCCTCACCTTCATGTATTTACAGCAGGTGAGTGTGTGTGTGTGTAAGTGTTTGTGTGTGTGTGTATTTACTGTATGTCTACATGAATCTTCATCATGTGTACATGCCTTTGTCTGCTGCTGCTGCTGCTGCTGCTGCTGCTGCTGGACATGGGAAGTGGAGTGGAACAGGATGACAGAATGACTGTGTGCTGCTGTGCTAACATAACTCACAGGGGCAAAATGAGAGAAGCGCAAAGCGTGTTTGGATATCTAGCATGTGCACATTGGTAGTGTCAGTTTGTGCCAGTTTGAGAGGCATGGGGAGGCATCGGGGTCCTCCCCGGTCCTGCCATCACGCTGAACTGTGTACAGCTGACACTGGGGCTCTCCTCCAGCTCTTTGAAGACAGAGGCAGGTGGATGTCTACTTCCAGGAAAGGCTCAGTGATGTAGTCATCTGTTAGTTGGAGAGACCATGGATCAGGACCCTCCTGCTCTATATTTTAGCTTGTTTATATTTTATAAAAAAAAAAAAGAAGAAAAAAAAAGAAGCATAACATTTGGTACCATGTGTGTGTGATCTATAGAATTTTTTTTTTTAGTTTTTTTGTATTCCTCATTTTGTCACTGGGCTCAGAACTCCCAATTCATTGTGTGTGTGTTCTCAGTTGTGTCAGTAATAGTGTGACTCTAATCACAAAAAAGATTTTTTTTTTTTTTGTTAAATAACAACGAGATGAGTTTTTTTTTTTGGGGGGGGGTGAAGTCGAGGTCACCTTTTGATTTTCTGTATTGCACCCACATTATTTATTTATTTGTGAATTAGACATGCTCTTAGTGCTACAACACAAAGCATCTTGTCTTTGAGACTTTTGTGAAGTTTTCTGCAGGACTAATTAGTAATTTCATATTGTTATTGTTATTGACCGTGTACTTACAATAGAGGTATTATCATGTATAGGTTTGAGATGTAGACATTTTTAATTGCCGTTTTTGTGCGTTTTTTTTCTCAACCTGATCGTGATTTGGGCCTGTTTTTACGGCAGTGTGTATAATGGAAAAAAATGAAGTCCAATCAGTTTGGGAGCGTCAGTAGGTCAGCGTGCAGTGGTTGGAGTTTGGGTCACCTTTAACCTTCTGAGGACAATAGACGCGCCGGTGGCGAGTCCAAGCCATGTTTGACAACACTTCTCCTCAAAAAGCGATATTGCAGACTTTCATTTTAGACCTTTATTGACTATTTTACTCATATAGCACGCTACTTTTGTGAACCCGAGACTTGTGTAAATTCATTTCAAGCACCGAAACAATTGAGCGTAGGGATGTTTTCACAAAAGGTTTGAGAAATATTTCCGCTTTACGTCCAAATGATCTCTTCACGCATTGCTCTGGAACAATTTTGGGTGTCATCGTATACAGAAAGCTGAGTTTGTTCTGAACATTTTGATAGGAAACACATGGGGATCAGGTTATATGCAAGTACCCTTTAAAAGGAGAATTCAAGACGATATGTCAAAATGCCCTGAGACCTCAGAGGGTTAAACTGAACTCGCCTTTGAATTTAAATGGCGTGCTGATTTTCAGCTACCTTTTGTTGTAAATGAAATAAATCGATTAAAAAAAAGGCCTTTTATGTGATCATTTTCAAAAATGTCCATTTCATTATCCCTGAACCTCTGATCACAGCATCCTGCCATTATGTTTTTAATTCCATCAGAAATAAACCAAAATGCAGAAGGTGCTTTCAATTCACTTCCAAGTGAACATTGCACACTGACTGCCAATTTGTGATTAAAAAAGAATTTAAAAATAAATAAAGAAGTCAGTTTGGCAGCGTTGTGTTGAGTACACAGAACATCATTATCGAAGGTTTTGGCAGTTATTATTCACACATGAAAATAAAATAAGTTAATTGAATTTGACTTTTTTTTTTTTTTTCTTCATACATGTCACACAAATGGAAAAACATTGTGACGCCAACCCTGTAAATATATGCTATTTTAATATGCATATTTTTGTGTGTGTGTATCAAATGTGATGCATCCTGCTTTTATAGAAATGTATTTATCTTAATTAGGATTTATTTTAGAAACAACAAAATATACATCTTTTGTGTTTAGTTGTTTGTTTATGGTGTTTTACATATATTTTACTAAACTCATTTATATATTAGATATTTACATGTATATCATAATTATATTACACACATTACTATTACTATTGAACTTGTGAATTGTTTATTGTTATTTTATCCTCAGAAGTACGAGGATACTGCACTGTTGGTTGAATTTGTTTTATTCCTTACAAATACTACATTAATGCACATGCAAACATTTACAAACATTGACTGTATAAACAGTGAGGGCATTGCAACTTAAAAAAAAATTAATATAAATTTCACTATATACAGTGCCTTGCGAAAGTATTCGGCCCCCTTGAACGTTTCGACCTTTTGCCACATTTCAGGCCTCAAACATAAAGATATAAAACTGTAATTTTTTGTGAAGAATCAACAACAAGTGGGTCCCAATTATGAAGTGGAACGAAATTCATTGGCTATTTCAAACTTTTTAACAAATAAAAACTGAAAAGTAGGTGGCGGCAAAATTATTCAGCCCCTTTACTTTCAGTGCAGCAAACTCTCTCCAGAAGTTCAGTGAGGATCTTTGAATGATCCAATGTTGACCTAAATGACTAATGATGATAAATAGAATCCAGCTGTGTGTAATCAAGTCTCCGTATAAATGCACCTGCTCTGTGATAGTCTCAGAGGTCCGTGTAAAGCGCAGAGAGCATCATGAAGAACAAGGAACACACCAGGCAGGTCCGAGATACTGTTGTGGAGAAGTTTAAAGCCGGATTTGGATACAAAAAGATTTCCCAAGCTTTAAACATCCCAAGGAGCACTGTGCAAGCGATAATATTGAAATGGAAGGAGTATCAGACCACTACAAATCTACGGACGACCCGGCCCTCTAAACTTTCAGCTCATACAATGAGAAGACTGATCAGAGATGCAGCCAAGAGGCCCATGATCACTCTGGATGAACTGCAGAGATCTACAGCTGAGGTGGGAGACTCTGTCCATAGGACAACAATCAGTCGTATACTGCACAAATCTGGCCTTTATGGAAGAGTGGCAAGAAGAAAGCCATTTCTTAAAGATATCCATAAAAGTGTCGTTTAAAAGTTTGCCAAAAGCCACCTGGGAGACACCCCAAACATGTGGAAGAAGGTGCTCTGGTCAGATGAAACCAAAATCGAACTTTTTGGCAACAATGCAAAACGTTATGTTTGGCGAAAAGCAACACAGCTCATCACCCTGAACACACCATCCCCACTGTCAAACATGGTGGTGGCAGCATCATGGTTTGGGCCTGCTTTTCTTCAGCAGGGACAGGGAAGATGGTTAAAATTGATGGGAAGATGGATGGAGCCAAATACAGGACCATTCTGGAAGAAAACCTGATGGAGTCTGCAAAAGACCTGAGACTGGGACGGAGATTTGTCTTCCAACAAGACAATGATCCAAAACATAAAGCAAAATCTACAATGGAATGGTTCACAAATAAACATATCCAGGTGTTAGAATGGCCAAGTCAAAGTCCAGACCTGAATCCAATCGAGAATCTGTGGAAAGAACTGAAAACTGCTGTTCACAAACGCTTTCCATCCAACCTCACTGAGCTCGAGCTGTTTTGCAAGGAGGAATGGGCAAAAATGTCGGCTCTCGATGTGCAAAACTGATAGAGACATACACCACGCGACTTACAGCTGTAATCGCAGCAAAAGGTGGCGCTACAAAGTATTAACTTAAGGGGGCTGAATAATTTTGCCCCCAATATTTCAGTTTTTTATTTGTTTAAAAGGTTTGAAATATCCAATAAATTTCGTTCCACTTCATGATTGGGACCCACTTGTTGTTGATTCTTCACAAAAAATTACAGTTTTATATCTTTATGTTTGAGGCCTGAAATGTGGCAAAAGGTCGAAACGTTCAAGGGGGCCGAATACTTTCGCAAGGCACTGTACTGTGCTTACTCTGTACTCCCCTCTCCTTATCGTATCTGCCTTTCTAAATGGGATATATACTGTAGCTGTGGATCAGTTCTGTCGTAGCAGTTGTGCTTACGATATTGGTCTCTACTTTACAAAAGTGTCAAATTGTACTGTCCACCTTTACTCTTTCCTTTTCACTTTTTATTTCGCCACTTTCCACTTTCCACACGATGACCATGTTTCCACATTTTCACAGCAGGGGAAGCTAGATACAATTATATCTAAATACACCTATTTCTATTCTAAATGTCTTAAGCTTGCATCATTTTAATCTTTAGTAACTTTTTGATATTAATGAATGTCTAACATTCGAGCCATTGCCGAATGAGTTGCTACAATGCTAATTAAGACTATCAGCTCAACACAACTCTCTCTGGATTTCTCAGTATGGCTATGTTCAGAAGATTGTGGCGTCCGGCGACTTTCCCGCGCAGAAATTCGAGTAAAGATAATTACCTCTTCTGAAGAGTTTGTCATGTTTTTTGTAATCCTCCGTGTCCTCCTTGGCTACTAGTGACTGTGTGGAGGAGGGGGGAGGAGGGGTGGGGGCGTGTGCGCGATCTCGGAAGGCTTGTATCATGTAGACGCGCCGACAGTGTTGTTGTCATAACTTAGAGTTCCTCATGGGGGAGACAGAAACCACGCACTATAGCTTTAAATAGGTAATAAAAGAGTGTGTGTGAAAACAATTAAAAAACCTAATTATACTTATGACAAAATAAACTACACAATTTTAAGAAATTATATGCTGCTTCAATCAAACATGTTTTTGAAAATATTAGTTAAAAAAAAAAGTTTTTCGAATTTGAATCTCACCGAAACTTTCCAAAAATGAGCTAAATGACTAGCTTGGTAAGTTGTGACTGTTGCTGCCTGATCCGTACCAGAAACCTGATTGGTTCTATGCTTGTGCAAAGATGGCTGATGTTAAGCGCGCACCTCGAATGGTTAGGGTCAAGTAGCCCATGGGTGGGCACCTGGGTAGCACACCTGGTAGAGCGGGTGTCCATATTTAGAGGTTTACTCCTTGACACAGCGGCCGCGGGTTCGACTCCGACCTGCGGTCCTTTGCTGCATGTCATCCCCCCCTCTAGACTATCTGTCCAATCTGAGTTTTCTGTTGCACGACTAAAACAACTTTTGAACGTACACATGATCCACCAAAACAAGTTCCTTCCAGAGGCTATTTTGCAGAGGTGCCGGGCCTGCTGCCGGTGCTTAGCGCCGTCCATGACAATTCTGATTGGTTTAAAGAAATGCCAATAAACCAGAGCACGTTTTTCTCCCATCCCGGAACGCTGTATGGACTATTCAGACCCTCCTTTGCAGCGCTGTGGAGGAAGGTCTGGTAAAGTGAGACTATCTTGACTTTGATTAACAAGAGACCTCTACTTCCTGCGTTGCACTGATAATCCCCAAGAGGGCAGATAACATGTACAGGATTGTATACAATAGGTTTGTCAGGAAATGATTGAGCTTGTTGATGATGTAGATGTATCAAAAAGCCATTCATCAAATGTGATACAAATGGCATTAAAGGGTTGAATGATTTGATTTTTATATTGGCAACCATGAACTTCCGTACAGTCCATGCTGTATTGCTTTTCATACAGTAAATGAACAAAACATTGCACTTTTTTAATGTGAGCATGAATTTCCTGTCAGATCATGCTTGTTCATAGCAGCCATATGTACGGACGCGTTATTGCCAGGGCATCTTAATTGACACTATAGTGGAAATAAGTTAAATACTGTTGCCGAGAGACTAGCATGTGACTTTAGTCGTACGTTTTGTGAACTACTGCCACGCCGAGGACAAGGTCACTCTGCTGTTACATAAAGGACTAGCCTACGTTAGTTACCAAGTGATGAGTTATAAAGGCTCGGTCATAAGAGGGTATAGATCTTGCTCTATAGTGTGGATTTTAATAGACAAATAATGCTGATTTTGCTTAGTCAGAGAAGAGAATGATGATCACAAATTCAATTTTTTTTTTTACTTGTTTTCTTTATGCTTTTTACTGTCTCTCCTATCTCCAAGTATATAGCATTTTGAGCATGTGTGTACGTGTCTTAGTGTGTGGAATAATGAATATCCAAGCCGCGTTTCTCTGAATAAAGACGCTGTGGAATGGAACCGTCACGTTTGCAGGAGCAGTGTTTACAGCCTGCAGGCGGCTGCAGCTGTACACTGTCCTCATGTTCCTCGATCATTACACAACCCACACATCAATCATCAGCTGGGACGAGTCCCAGTAGATGGCGCTACACTGTTACACATCCATCACTGTGTGTTCCATAACGTATCAAGACTGTTAGCAGGGACTCTGGCCTATTACATTAAAACACATGCACAAAATTAGCGCGTTTGCATCTGCGGGGAGGACAGCCAGAACGGTGGCACAATGTATTCAATAGAAATTGGAAATTACACAATCAATTGATCACTTTATTTGTTCTGAAAGGGTACTTAGATGTACTGCAAACCAAAACACTTGTTGGTTCCTTTATGTGATGTAAATGGAAAAAAAATATATATCATTTATCAAATAAATGAGTCAAATAAAAGCCAAATTCTATGAATATGAAGTCATGAGAAATATCTAATACATAGATGTTGGGCTCAGGTTACCATCCCCTCCCAGAGTTGATTTGAGAGAGGTTTTTGCTTTGGCTGATGGGGAAAAATACAATATAAAATGTTGTTGTTAATGATAAAATTGAAATGTTGTCGAAGATGCTTTACAAAATGAATAGAGTGCAGGAAATAAAAAAAATAAAAAAAATCATTTGTTAGTGAACTGGGAGGATTGGGGGGTGTGGGATGGTAGAGAGGGACAGCAGCGGGAAAAAAACAACAAAGGCCCAGCTCTGGCTTTAGATCCTGAGGATGTGGAAGAGCCTGGCGTCCCTGGACCTTAGGTGGAGGAGATCAGAGAGCTACTGGAGAGAGAAGCTACATCATGGAGGGCCTTGTAGGCGGGGAGGAGGATTTTGAAGTTAACCCTCTGGGGTCTGAGGGTGTTTTCAGTCAATTTGAACAAAGCTAGGTAGTTATTTTCAAAGTACCATGATTATTTTTTTGAAGTTCATCTACAATAATATCTAATTCTTTTAAAGATATTTTTTTTGGGGGGGGGGGGCTTTTCCCTTCATTTGATAGTGACGGTGGATAGACGGGAAAGGTGGGAGAGAGATTGGGCATGACACGTGGCAAAGGGCCGCAGGTCGGACTCGAACCTGGGCCGCTGCAAAGGACTCAGCCTACATGCGGCGCACGCTCCCACCGAGGCTGCCCCAATGTATCTGATTAGATTGAATTTCATTATTGTACTGTAGCCGAGCCGGTCGCTCCTCATTTGCATAAAGTTCCACGCCCCTCTTCTCTAAAGTCCCCGCGACGCTCCCAGGATGCATTGCACGGCTGCTGTGTGTCGAGCTCTCTGTTTTAGCTACAGAGTGAGACATCTCACTTCTGGTCCATCTTTGTTGGGAGTCGCACATGCGCAGTAGCTAGGTAAGGACTACTAGCCAGTCAGAAGCAGAGTATGAGGGTGTGCCACGCTAGCAGCTAGGCGAGCATTATAACATGTAGAGGTGTTATAACAAGTAAAGGCTGGGCTACAACAGAGCTGTTTGGAGCAGTTTGTGAACAGTGTTCTCTGTTGGAGATGGTAAGTCCCTTTGGGGTGGACTTTGGGCTTTTTCACTTTGTAAACCTGTAATGTGTACAGAAAAGATATATAACAATAAAGGAAAGGGGAAAAGCCAAAAAGCATAATATGAGCACTTTAAAATGTAAAAACAGTATGCTTACTGTAAATAAACAGCAGTTTACAGGCAAAGCTGCTGCCAGGATATTACTGTAAATTTAGGGTGAAAAGTGTTAAGTGTGGATGATACCGGAAGATATTCCTTGGCTGGAGTGTGTCAGACTGCTGTCCTGCCTGTCAGATGATATGCTGCCCCCACGTTCATGTGCTGAATTGCATCTTGCGGACGCGTGGCGCTAATTTCCAAATGACGTGCACAACCTACGCTCCAAAAGGAACGCAGGATACGCGTGAATTGCCGCGATTGCTCATGGGGGTCGCGGCCCCGGAACTAAACGCTGGCGTGCCCGGTGAAAAATAAGGGGTAAGGTTTATAACAAGCATAACCACTTTCATCTGCTCTATTGTTTTATACAACTAATTTGCTATCTTAAAAAGTCTGTTGTTTTGGGAGCAAGAGTTGGCAGTGAGAGGGGTAAAGGCTCTTTACACTGAATATGCAAAAGGGGCTTTTTAATATGGAATTTTCTGTTGCAGTAATGAAGCCTGGATGTGACAAAAGCATGAATGAGAGTGACAGTTTGGGTGAGAGGCCATGTTGCAGAAGGCTGTTTTGGTGATCTGATTTAATTACACCATAATAACTTGCACTGTTTTTCATTATATATATATATAATGAAAAACAGTGCAAATATATATATATATATATATATATATATATATATATATATATATATATATATATATAAAATTTTGTCATTATAGATGAAATAATTCACGTTTCAAAAAGGTGATAATAACATAGCTGGTTTTGTATTGTATATGCAGATATGTAGACTCATGCTTTAACACAGGGTTTTCTGTTGCATAAAGGGTACTGTGGGTAGACTTGAGCATGCATGGTTTGAGCGTGGATTAGGCTTCTTATTGTTTATTTCCCCTTTTGTGGGGGTGTTGGGCAAGTGGAATGTTTTGGAGATGAATATTATTTGTATCCTGTTTACAGTACGATCTATACAATATGTATTCCCGTGTATTTATATGACCTGTGAATATATCCATAGAGGCATACATAGATAAGTGGAAGAGGCAGTGCGGGTCGCCTCTGACTGGGGCTGCTTGTCTTATGCAACAGTGCTGCAGTGGTTTGGTGCTCTTACACAAGTGTGATGCTGTTCGGTCCATGGCTCAGGGTGGGTGGGGCTGACGCTGTCTTAGAGCCGTTGGTTGACTCAGTTATGTTGGGAGATTAGTTGTTGCAACTTTTAGAATGCTTCACCTTTGATCCTGTCTATATATCGAGCCACATGACATTTTAGTTTTAATGCAGCTTGAGTTTAAGTTTTAAGCCTGATTGAAAGTACTAAATGAAAGTTTCCAATAGACCTCAAGGAAGAAGCCAAGGCACCCGTCTTTTACGAAAAAATACATATAAAATGCCTTTAATGCATCTGGCACATACTAAATAGAATATCTATTTTTTATTAATTATTCTATTTAGAATGTGCCAGATGCATTAAAGGCATTTTATATATATTTTCATAAAAGATGAGTGCCTTGGCTTTTTTCTTGATGTCTAATGGATTTGTTCATGCCCCCTACCAAAGAGCACCGCCTTTTATCACTAATAGCAGATCCAAGAAGCTCTCCGATCTCTTCCGTTCTTTTCTATATGAAAGTGTTACTTATCCAAAGAAATATAAATATATATATATTTTATTTTATTTTTATTTTTTTCCCTAACACTTTAACACAAATGGTTTGCCATCTGGCAGCAAACTTCTGCAAAGACCAACATGTGAAACAGCATTTCAAGTAATGAATTCACAATTTGACATCATATTGGCACGTGATTTTCATATATTTCAGATGTGAACACATTATATAACATTCACATTGTGCGTGCTTTAAAGCTTCAGTGCGAAATTTTTTGATAGATAATGACCTCTTCTGAAGAGTCCGTCATGTTGTTTTTAATCCTCCGTGTCCTCCTTTGCTACTAGCAACTGTGTGGAGGAGGGTGGAGGAGGGTTGGGGGCGCGTGCGTGATCACGGAAGGCTTGTATCATGTGGACGCGCCGACAGTGTTGTTGACATTATATAGAATTCCTCATGGGGGAGACAGAAACTACGCACTGTAGCTTTAAATCACATTTTATGTGTTAAATTCAAATCAAAGCACAGGGGATTTTTGGACATTTCACATCCTAAAACATGCACTTTTTAGATCTTATTCTCACTGAGTCTTAAAAAGTATTGATTTCAACTCCATACAGTGTGCAGCAGTATAGTTGTGACATTTAAAGAGGAGAATGGTTTACATCTTGAATTAATTTCCCTCACGTGTACAAATGCAAACGCCATAACTATAAGATAATAATGGATAATACAATAATACCAGCTTCACACAAACACAATAAAGTGAAACACATTTTGTAAGCTGCTGTAAACATCACATCCGTCTTGCAATTCTATCTCTATTATACAGTGTTTGCAGTCAGAATGTATGGACTTGGTGGGCATGCCGTGTGTTTTTATGACCCAGTTTTCGAGCACATTGGCGTTGTGCGCCTTCTGCCGCTGCATCTGGAACCAGGCAGGGTGCGAAAAGAAAATGCGAGGCAGCGAGTAAAAAGAAATGAAAGTGTGACCGAGCAAAAGCCTGAAGCAGAGGAATATTTTAACGGCGCTGCCGGATGAAAGAGCTAAATGACGAGCAGAGAAAATGGCTTCTGCAATCTGACAATTTGTCATTAAGCAACTTTCCTCCATTAGTCTCATTCCTTTATCCAGCTCTTTCATCCCTCGCTACACGCTGTGTGTGTGTGTGTGTGTGTGTGTGTGTGTGTGTGTGTGTGTGTGTGTGTGTGTGTGTGTGTGTGTGTGTGTGTGTGTGTGTGTGTGTGTGTGACAGCTTTTGTTTTCAGATTGCAGTGTTCGAGTATTCCAGATTGTGCTAATGTGTTGGCATGTTATGCCAGAGCATTGAGAGTGTGTGTGTGTGTGTGCGTGTGTACCCTGCCTACATAGGGAATCTGGGTCTTTGAAGCTATATATAGTCAAGCCATGTAAGACATTTTGAATACATCTGAAGGCCTTCAGGGATTCTCTGTATGTATGTGTGTGTGTGTGTGTGTGTGTGTGTGTCTGCGGGTATATTATCAGACAGCACCTCACATTAATTATTTTACCCTTCGATGACTTCTCAATTTGTTTCAACACATGCATTTCATGTTTTTCTTCTTTCCAAAGAGCTCAATAGTCCATCATGTAAACGTGTGACAGAGTGGATTAATTATGTACACACAGTCGATGCAGTCAATCTTTAATCATGTACACATCATGGTCCCCTGCTCAGGTGTGTGTGTGTGTGTGTGTGTGTGTGTCTGTCTGTCTGTCTGTCTGTCTGTGTGTGTGCACGTCTGTCTGTCTGTCTGTCTGTCTGTCTGTCTGTCTGTCTGTGTGTGTGTGTGTGTGTGTGTGTGTGTGTGTGTGTGTGTGTGTGTGTGTGTGTGTGTGTGTGTGTGTGTGTGAGAGAGAGAGAATGTTGTTGGAGCAAATCAATGTTGGGTATATAATATGCTCTCAGCAAAAAAAAAGAAGAGAGAAAACATTCCACGAGAAGAACTGTGAAATATTAGTGATGGTTTCAAAAGAGTAGTTGCACTGTATGTAGATGTTGCTGTTCCATATGATGTTCACCAGAATTGTAAAAATGATGATAGGAAGAAAGTATTCTTTTTCTTCACTAAATATTTCCAGTTGTTCCTACTTTGCTGTTTTTGCTGTTGTCAGTGAAAGCCAACACTTCCTTCTGACGTCTAACATTAACTTTGAGATGCTGGAAGGCATTTAATGTGGCTGTTTCACGTTTTGGAAATCTAAAATGTCAACAAGGGAAAAGACTGAAACAGGTTATAGGTGTCGTTTGAACAATTTTCATACACAAATTTGATCTAGCGTTCAACATGTAAGATTGGGCTTGCCATCTGTGGTCTCTGATAGACAACTCGTTCTCATAAAGGGTCCATATATCGTTCGAAAACATATGCACAACAACTTCTACGCTATCCTACGAAAGTACACCGATCACCCCTCACGTGACGACCGGTTACTTGACGGTTAGGTTAAGCTTCCTTTACAGTTAAATTTAGCCGACATAAGGTGACTGTGAGCCGGGTACAGAGCACGCAGACAGTCATTTCAGTGGACGGTACAGTTAAGTTTAGCCGACAAACGGTGACTGTCATGCGGGGACGACAGTTAAGTTTAGGCTCCAAAAGGACTAGTGAAGTTTGGACACAAGTTTGTGGTTTGCCTTAAAACACCGGTCCCCCCGGAACACAAACACCCGTGCCCTGGTTGAAAGTCTTGTGTTTTCCACTGAACTTCTTCCAGGACAAGAACTCCGCTCCCTGTCTTGAAAGTCCTGTGTTTTAGGACCCTAACATCCAGGGGTGTGCAAAAAAATCGATTCACATTCATATCGCGATTCAAGCTCTACCGATTCCAAATCGATTCATAGAATTCCAAAAATCGATTCATATTTTTTAAATTATATACTGCAGTCACATGGGAAAAGTAACTACATTTACATACTGTGGATCGAATCGTTTTTTTGAATCGAAAATCGATTTTGAATCGAATCTTGAGCCTAAAAATCGATATTGAATTGTGACATTTTCTGAATCGTGCACCCCTACTAACATCCACCCTGAGCCCTACCCTCTGCGGATCCTCACGGTCTTATACAGCAGCAGCCAATGTGGTGTATACATTACTTAATCTGTGGAATATCTACGAATTACGGTGCTTTACTTTTCATAGCTATATGTACGATATTGTTAATGAGAACAGCCTAAGATAGAATGTTGTCCAGTGTAGAGCCCGACCGATATATCCGTATTATCGGCCGATATTAGGCATTTATAATGGCCGATAAATGAATATTTAAAAAATCAAATAAAAACGGACGAAACACCCTTCAACCATGTTATGAGTGTTGCCGTTGCATAGTTTGTCCACCAGAATTTTATTTATCAGAATGGTTTATTAGGTTTTGCATTTTTTCAACATAACACAACAATGGCTCCTGTCCTCTCTGCAGCAGGTAAACGGTAGCAACAGCATCCATATATGTCACATGTAGCACAGATGGTATATGGCATAATATGTTTTAAGACAACATTGCCATTGTGTAAAGATGATGTGTACAGACTTTCAACACAAGAGGGAAGACGCTGAATTTGATAGCGAGGAAGTCTGTTATGCAGCTGATGAGACCTGAACCCCAGGTCCCTACATGTTCTGGGTCCCAGTAGAAGGCCGGTGCTAATGTCGCTGAGGTACAAGGCAACACATAAACATCAGGTTTTATTTCTGTATCACAGACATGATGTTTTGTTGTGATTCATCATTAACTCTGCCGGGAATGCTGGGGATATCTGTACATGACTCTCCACTGCTTTCAATGAAAATGATGAGAAATATTTTTTGCAGTGAATATATATCAGCTGCGATGCAAGAGTGAGCTGGCAGCAATACTGGCCGTTCCTGATTGCTTCTCCCCCTGCCTTTTTCACGAAAAGTTAAAGAAAATGATCTTTGATGTTTACAATCAAAGCTGGATTACTGACTGCAAGTGGACTGACTGCCTTGGGGCCCGAGACCTCCAGGGACCCACAAGGCTACAGTTTCACTGTGGGAAAGTTAGTTTGTGCTGATTTGTTTCATTGGCATTTTGTTTGTTAGTGTGCGCACCACTTAAGCACAAAAGCTGAAATGATAGGGGCCTTAAGGGACCAGTTTTACATGTTTAACTCAAATAGCTATTTGCTTACACCTTCTGTTACTTCCAGTAATTTAGCTTTTTATAATATTTTGCACAATTGTTTAATATTTCAAAATGTAGTGCTTCACCCGCCAAAACCCTGTGCATTTATAACTCATGGAAAGTATTTCCTCATGAAACAGTCTATTGTCCTGGCACTATTTTTCATGGAGGAGATATACATTCCTACTGTGTAGTTCAGTGTTGGATCGGTTAGCAGGACAGATATCCCATCTACGACTGATTCTGATTGGACAGACTCTATAGTTAAGCGGGATAAGCATCTTCGTCAACTTCGTCTTCCACTCTAAAGTCAGCAAAACAATTTCCAAGCATTTAATGCAGCTAACTGTCAAATATGTAACTAGTTTTAACGAAATCCATGTCTGATAATGATATGTATTCTCTGTAGTGTTTCTAAACATTGCTAATAAAAGGACTTAAAACTCCACACCAAATTTCATTTTCAAATTTAACCCTTTAAAGTTTACTACTTTAAAGTCTCTACTACACAGGACTTACAAAAAAAACCCTCACTTTTAAAGCTAGTTCACCTGTTACTCTCGTTATTTCCTTCAAAACAGTGGTGGAGAACACCAGGAGCAATTGTCGCAGACAGTAAAAGAAATGGACAAAGTGACGCCGTTGTTTTCGACGGAGACCAGTGAAGGATATTTGAAACACTTTTCCGGTGAGCGCTGAGCGTTACTGCGCAGCCTCCAACTGAGCTTGACTACGTAAATGTGACGTGAGCAACCTGTCTGAAAGTTGGAAGTCTTCTGGTAGCTGTGCCAAGAGAAATCTCAATCATTTCCAATCTTGCAGAGACGGAGAGCGTAGGTATATGTAAGGAGATAACATGGGCACAGGCTAATTATTGCTAACTAAAATGCTAGTTAACGTTAGTAATTAAACCTAAACAGCTCATGTAAGTCAAAATTGCCTGCGAGCTTCTCCTGTACTGTACGGTAATTCCTCTACTATGCGACAGAAAGTCACGTAGTTATGACACACTCGTTAGCCTATTTTTACAAAAACGTCTGTTACGGAGCCATAACGTGAGGTACAAGGTAATGGAGCCTTTTATACATTGTTTTTAGAAATAGACAATGGACAAATAGTCTTTAAACGCTTCAGATGTAAAGTTATTCGCTGTCAAAATGACATCGAAATCAATGGCAGTCAATGGAATGCTAACGGCACCTGATTGATTGATTGAGTGCATCAAAATGGCTCCGTGGGAGGTACGCTTTGTGGAGGCTGGCTTACCCCCTTGGCGATTGCCAGGAGTTTTCATTAAAACAAAATGACTGGTGTGTTAACTGCATGCCAAATGAATCCCCCTAAATTACCATACAAGCGGTTACTGACAGGCATTTAAAGAACTTTTTTGGAACACGCCGGGGCTACATTCACTTCCAGCTAACTTTACGGTGAACAATGATGGCAAATCATCACCGATCTATTTTAACCAAATATTTTCTGTCTAGCTCAGCGGAAAACACCAGATCTGCAGCACGTTACAATGTCCTTCATTACCTAGCCCATTTGTAACCGGTAGATTACGGACAGCGTGATCTTCACCTGTTCAGCTGGCCTTACCAGTTCAGACAGTACACAACTGTCCTGGTTTTATTACAGAGATGTGAACTAACCACAGCCCCTTGCCTTGTTCATGGACACACAGCAGTGCATTGCTGAGAATGAACAGGGGAAACGCTGGAATGGATATTCAGCGTTATTGTAAACAAACGGGAAACACTGATGTATGAAACAGCCAGTTAGATAAATTTACTTATCAATCTCCTTAGCCCCCTTGTTGTCAATATTGTAAGTTGTAAGCACATTGTAAGTCTTATTATTATCTGTATTATTGGAGTATATATTAGAGTTACATGGTGCATAGTGTCGCTTTGCCAGACCTTCCTCCATAGCGCTGTGGAGGAGGGTCTGGCTAGTCCATACAGCATTCCGAGATGGGAGAAAAACGTGTTCTGGTTTATTGGCATTTCTTTAAACCAATCACAATCGTCTTGGGCGGTGCTAAGCTCCGGACAGAGCCATGGTGCCTCTGAAAGAAAGCCTCAGGAAGGAACTTGTTTTGGTGGAACGTGTACGTTCAAAAGTCGTGTTAGTAATACAACAGAAAACTCAGATTGGACAGATAGTCTAGCTAGCTGTCTGGATTTACCCTGCAGAGATCTGAGGAGCAGTTAACCATTAGTCCTCATGAATCCACCGGAGTTTAGAACGCCAGCACAAAGAAAGAGGAAGGAAATGCCGAAAATACATGCATCCGGCGAAATTTCCTGCAGCAACGGAGCAATCCCGGAAGTGGAACGTCGAGGATATAGCCTACTTGGTGCATATTTCAGGTTACATTACTATTACATAATAACTAATCCATGCACAACCCAGAAGCCCCCTTTAACTATGTTCACAATACAGCAGATATGTCTGTTACATTATGACTCAAGCGCGACTAAAATAGTGTGTGGATTTTGAATGGTGGAAATAGTTTGTATCCATGTGGCTGGGGTGTCCCCAGTCCGGGTATGGCCAGGGACCTTTGTTTAATCTCTCTCTATCTCGTTTCCTTACATTGCTGCTCTAGTTTGCTTCTTAAGCGTGATTCATGCTTCTGCGTTAAATCTACGCTGTGGCTACGTATGTAGGTACGTGTAGAAACGGACCCTACGCCGTAGCCTGACATGCACCTCTTGAAATATGTAACTACACGTTGCGGCGACGCACATCGCTCAGCCGTGGTTTGGCAGCGTTGCATTCCCCCCCCCCCCAACTCATTTCCTGGTTCTCCTTCTCCATAAACATCGTGAAATCAAGGAGAGGGTTAACTTATCCTGCTACAGATTTCCCACCGTGGTCAGAAAGCACAGGGGAGACACTTTGTTTCTCTCACTATGACTCTAGAGTCGCTACTCTCTCCAAAGCTAATCCCCGTCCCTCTCTGACTCGCTCTACCACACCCTGCCCACACACACATGCTGGCCCTGCTATTCTCTTAAAAGCGATTGATGCACACACCGACGCACAAGTATAAACTTCAGTACACTTACGTAGGCTATGGCGAAAGCTCTGCGTGGAACCTCTGCACAACCGTAAATCACGCTTTAGCTTTACCCAGGTAGTTAACCTATAGGCTGTATTTTTTGTGTCTGTTTTTTCATCATATTTTGATGTAGCATTCTCTAACTGAACTGTTTTTACAACATCATTCTTTTATTATTATTTTTTTTTCCTCCTGAAGCTATTCACAACACAGCCAGTCGGTTCAGGAACAAGTGGCTTTTCAACCCGTCTCTTCACTGCAAGTGGGCTGCATATGCTTTTCACAGAGCTGCGTGTACTGTTGCACGGAAAAGTGAGCCCATGTTGAGAGGCAGCTCTTGTTCAAAGAGCAGATTAAAAGTACTATCGTCAGACCTGTAGAGAGACAGAGCGAAAGCGCGGGAGACACGGAGATAGTGTCTGTTACAATTTGTAGCGAAACTAGAAAGAGTCTCTGCACTCTGTTGTTTTGCTTTCTTTTTAGGATTTGTTCCCTTGAGCTGAATTCCAACCGTTTGTCAGTCACACTGTTAGCTCCATTCTTTGGTGGAGTGAAGAGACCACACATCGTAGGGACTGTATGGAAATAAATGTATTTTCTTTTTGCTGAAGGCAGCACATTCAAATATCTAAAAAAAAAAAAAAAAAAAAAAAAAAACGTTTTGAGAACAGAATACACTTAATGGCTACAGGTCCTCTCAAACTCAACACAGCCATACGCACCTGCAACATATATAAAGGGAAGTCAAATGTGTCATATAAAGTTATAGTATAATGTAACCCTTGTGTTGTCCTCGGGTCAAAATTTACCCTTTTTTTTTTCATAGTCTTTAATATCAGAAATATGACAAAATATGGTCCAAAAAAATAACATATATGTTGTTCGGAAACCATACAACATTCTTCACAGGTAAAATGAATGATTACTTTCATTGCATTTTGGGTGTTTTATTCAATTGTATAGAGTTAGAAAAACATGTTTAAATAGTTTCAAAACTGTATCCTGACTAATCTTTGACATACCAGTCTGTGATCCACTCAACATCCTCTGATCCTA
Source organism: Perca fluviatilis (assembly GCF_010015445.1). NCBI lineage: Eukaryota > Metazoa > Chordata > Actinopteri > Perciformes > Percidae > Perca > Perca fluviatilis. The sequence continues at coordinate 27,062,580 of NC_053126.1, read as the reverse complement.
ACTATTAGTCAAAAGAATTCATAAATTCTGCTTTGTTTTAACTCAAAAAGTAGGTGTAATGTCATAGACATTAGGTTTATTGACCATGAATAAAAAAAAACACGTTGAAAATAAGTGACAAAAAATTGTTTAAGCTGTAGTGCGTGGTTTCTGTCGCCCTCGTGAGGAATTCTAAGTAATGACAACAACACTGTCGGCGCGTCCACATGATACAAGCCTCCCGTGATCACGCACGCACCCCCACCCCTCCTCCACGCTGTTGCTAGTAGCCAAGGAGGACACGGAGGATTAAAAAAACATGACGGACTCTTCAGAAGAGGTCATTATCTTCACTCGAGCTTCTGCAAGGGAAAGTCACCGGACGCCACGATCTTCTGAACATAGTCATACTAACAAATCCAGAGAGAGTTGTGTGGAGCTGATAGTCTTAATTAGCTTTGTAGCAACTCATTTAGGAATGGCTTGAATGTAACGGACGTTCATTAATATCAAAAAGTTACGCACTAAAGCTTTAAGTTGGAACATTTGCAACCCGCAAAAGAAAACGCCACATACAATATTAAATGAAGTTAAACGTTCACACAGTGCAGTAAGGTGAGCTATTTAAATTAGCTGGATACACGGTTAAACATCATTAGCGCTTAGCAGTGTATCTCCGTGTGTACTTCATCCACAGCAATCCCACCAATCACTCCCAAAACCCCGTTAGAGAGGAAATGCCCTAAACATATTCATTGTAAATCTTTACAATCATTACCCAAAAGAACCAAGCAGGCCTGCCTTGTTGCACCATTCAAATTTTCTTCATAACTTGCCATTTTCAGCGTGTAGCTCGCTAGCTCAAATGTTGTTGTTATTTCCCGTAGCGAAGGGATTTCAAGAACAGCGACACACAGAGAGCGGCGCGTGGCTCACGCGCCCGATGTCAGGCTTTATCATGGAAACGTACTTCAGTTGATCCAGACTAGGCCCGAGCCAACATGGAGCCAACATGGTTTCTGTCCAAGCGCGCCGACCCGAGCCACAACCACAGCAGCAGTTTTGGGCCCGAGCCCAATTAGAAACCCAGATTTCCACTATAAATCAACAAAAAATAAAATCAGTTTATTTAGCAGATCTTTATTCAAAAAGACACTTTCTATAATATACACTACTAGTTACCTTTGCCAACATTCTGGCCATTGCTAATTCCACTTCCATCCAAATTTCAATTTCATTAACATTTAAATTAGGGTACATCATCTTAAAGTCTTGTTAGGAAAACAAATAGTGAATATTGGGTGGATTAGATTGGTATTTTATTTAAAAAATATTTTTTGTACATGGAATAAAATAATGGGGTGTTGTTTTCAGAGAAATCTGAAATTGCAAGTAGCCATTTGAGATTGTTAATCAGAGATTTATTCCTCGAAACGAAATTGTGTAGCAATAGCGCATGTGTGTATGTGTTAATGATAGGGCTGAATAAGTGTGTATTTCTTTTCTTGTTCTGAGGTGCTGTGTCATTTGCTCAACATTGCACATGCCCATCTCATCATACACACACACACACACACACACACACACAGTCCATGGTTGTGTTCCTGTAACGCCATGCCAGTGCTGCACGGATGAATGGAGTGGAAGATGGAAAGAGAGAGAGCGCGGGGGAAGAGAAAGAGAGAGAGTGATGAAAGGAAAGGATGAAGAAAAGGGATTAGAAAAGAGGGAGGATAGAGAAGTAGGCCAAAGGCAACCAACTTTAGTCTTCTCCGTTCAAAAATACATTTCCGCACTAAAAAGAAGACAGCCCTCCCCCCCAAAAATGCTCCCATAGGTTCTTTGTTCTATGCAGCAATTATGACTCATATTAACATTTCTAATGGCGGCGCCCTCTAGTGGCTGTATTACTTATGCGCAAAGCATGAAGCAAGGTGACAAAGTATAACAGCCAGTGGTGTAGTCTACTTGATACGCAGGTATACGCAGTATATCCACTAAGAAAGCTCCAGGATTTCCATACACCCACTTAAAAATGCCCAATGACACGTAACAACATACTTTCCATTATATTTTTGACATATTTTGAATTGTTATCTGTGTTTTCCTTCGCATAGGCTAAATAAAGGGATTTCCACTGTAAATTGGTGTAAAAAAAAAAAAAAAGTATCAGAATGCAGGAAATAAAGTCTGTGATGCCCAAACTTTCCCTCGGGGAAGACACCCAGACCCCCCCCCCACTATGGTATGTCCATTCTGGTCCATATATTTATATAGTACAGTAGGGGTGCACCATTCAGAAAATGTCATGATTTGATTCGAAATAAAAAAAATAAATGAAAAAAATATGAATTGATTTTTGGAATTCTGTGAATCGATTTTGAATCGGTAGAGCTTGAGTCGCGATTTGAATGTGAATCGATTGTTTTGCACACCCCTAGAGTACAGTATACCCGCTAAAATACATTAGACTACACCAATGATAACAGCGCCAAGTTCCACATAGGGAGGAAGGTTGGTTGGGGTGGTGGATGAGTCAAATAAGCCTAACGCCAGAAACACAATGCGCGCTGAAGCGCCGCGAATAGCTGTGAAACGCTGCGAAACGCCGTGAAGAGCAACTATTTTCATTTCGCTGCCAATGTTATTCAATCTGTCTGCCGATCGGCTACGGAGCGGCCGCGCCGGACTATATCAGATTTGGTTGTGTTTGTTGTTTCTGCAGATTTGGGCAGCGATTCAGCAGTGTAGGTTAGCAGCACTCAGGCCAGCTCGGGGTCGCTGCTGCTGCCGGGCCAATACAAACAAACAATACTCTTCACATCTCTGTTACAATAGTGTTTTTGATTTGCACGTTTCTGTGTGTTTGTGTACTCGACTGTATTATTTTTGGTTGAATGCCTATAATCCAGCTACCTGCATTTATGAAATATGATGCCTGCACATCCCTCACACCCTCTTTTGGGGTCTCCTAATATGTGGGTCAGAGTTAAAAAGCATATGCGCACGCACACACACACACACACACAACACACACACACACACACACACACAGTTTGCGTTCGTGTTCGTGTTTCCGTAAGGGGGTTTTCCTCCCGACGTGTCAGAAAATCTCATGTCGACTGCATTTTGTGTGTGTGTGTGTGTGTGTGTGTGTGTGTGTGTGTGTGTGTGTGTGTGTGTGTGTGTGTGTGTGTGTGTGAGTTTGTATGCGTGTGTGGACTCCCTGTTACTTTGCTGTGTTTCCTCCCTGTAGTGACAGTATAACAGATTAGACCTGAATTGAAATAGACATGGAGGAAATTAAATGCTATATTGTAACATGTTGATTACTCTTGGAATTAAAATCTATTGCTATGTATTACTAAAATAATGCAATAATTTAATAAAGTATACATTGTAGTCACGTGTGTAGAGGCAGCTCTCCATCCTGTGCAACATGGAGCGTCAGTGATGTGAAGTTATATATATATATATGAGATCCGGTGATTTTCCACAAGGTTGTGCGCCGGTGGGAGCGTGACTTAATCGGCCCATTTGTGGGACGTCCTGTTGTGTTGTTTAACGCCCTAATGTAGCACAAGTAGACTTAATATTTCACAATTGTTGCGAAATATTAAGTCTTACCGGTGTAGTCAGACCTTACTCCACAGCGCTGTGGAGATACGTAGGTCTGGCAATGCGAGACTACATCAGCAGTGAATTCTCCACACTCTGTCTCACAAATGCATACACACGCGCACACACAGACACACACACACCCCTTCACCTTCATAATTACTTTTTCTCTCTCTCTTGTTCTCTCACTCCCAATAACACACACACAGACATGTGTGATGATAAACTAATTTCTCTCACACACTTGATATAATTACCTCTCTCCCTCTCTCTCTCTCTCTCTCTCTCTCTCTCTCTCTCTCTCGCTCTCTCTCTGACACACACACACACACACATACACACACACACACCTGCTTTTATGCTCTCGCTGACCTAATTAACTTGTTTCTCGCAGCAGAAAAAAACGATTTTGCTACAAAAAACAGTAAAACAGTGCAGCCAGAGAGGAGGAACAGCAGGTGGTGTCATATGTTCATGGAAGAAAAAAATAAAAATAAAACATACATGTGTCAGTCCTTCTCTCAACACTTCCTGACTTCCCTGCCCTCTTTGGGTCAAATCTATAGTACGATGTTTGCTAAGCCTATACACCAAATTTTGGAGCCCAGCAGCACTTCATCTCATTTGCATGCGTGTACATTTCTGCGTAACCACCGGTGCTTAGCAGCACCTGGAAGTTGCTTGATACAATGTCATTTTACGATTGTTATTTCTGTCTGCTCTCTCTGTTTATATGGCAATTAAATTAACATGATTCTATGTATAATATTTTCTCTTTTTATTTATTTTATCCAAATCGACGATTTTCTGGAAATGAAAAGAGAGTTTTTTTTTCTCGCCATTGTCGCACCAAATGCTTGCTCTTGGGGACTTTTAAATAATCAGTACTTTTAGCGTGTATAAATCCAGCATATTTCCACATGTAAATCGCTAAATGCTGTGTTTATTACAACCAAACCGGAGTGTTGATTGTTGGAACAGTGGAAAGACGAACCAAGGCGACTTTTGCGTATTTTACGATGAGAAAATTACTATTAGTCTGGTGGGTTTGGCCATAGCAATTTCAGGGATGTTTTGATGTTTAAAAAAAGGATCTTACTCTTTAACAAAAATGACTATCTCTGTAGGTATCCTTTCCATAATTTTATCAGACATCAGAACACAAATCTGAGCCTGTCACTTGACAAAAACAGCACTTTTAGTGGACGGAAATTGAAGGTGCGCAATTGCCCAATAACTTACATTGTAGCTTGTTTCGCTGCTGCCGACTGCAGAGATCTCGCTTAAAGGAATACGCCACTGTTTGTTGAAATAGAGCTTATCACGGTCTCCCCTAGCTGTAGATAGGTGGGCCAACGCATTTTTTGTGCATGCATTGTTTTAGTCCGGTGCAACACCGGCAGCGCCACCGCTAGTTAGCTTAGCGAAGTTAGTTGCCGGTTAGCACGTTGTGAGTAAAAGTGAGCCAACAAAAGACAAAAAAACAACATAATTACTTGCACTGAGACAAAAAATGCGTTGGCCCACCTATCTACAGCTAGGGGAGAACGTGATAAGCCCTATTTCAACAAACGGTGGCATATTCCTTTAATTCAGGACCAATTTCACTTAGACACAAACATTTGGGGAAATTTAGGTTGGTCCAGGTTAAAAAAAAAGACGAAGTTGCCCTTTAATTCTTGAAAAATCCAAACTGCATGAACCCAAACAAGCAATGTTTAGTGGTGAAAAAACCTTTTTGACTGTGTAGCACTAGAGAGGGACTGCAGTTCCTCAGTAGGGACTATTTTCAGCGGCAGATTAATCCACATATGGTGGTCTCGTGAGTACTCTGGCAGCAGGTCAAAGCAAATGACAGTGTGTGTGTTCATGGTAATAAAGGAACACGTCGCAGCAACACATTGTCACCGCCATCGCGTCAAAAAGTGACGCCTTGTCAGGTGCCTTTAGCGTTTGTTATTGAAGCAAAAAGTCTCCTTCGGCGTCATATTTAGACGCACTTGGACGGGACTATTGGCGTCACTATTTGACGCTATCGGGACTCGCGTCTAGCCCTTTGGTGTCATATTTAGATGCGCTCGGTCGGGACTCTTGGCGTCACTTTTTGACGCTCTGGGTTGGGACGTTCGTTTAACTGACGTGCGGCACAAGAACGGGATACGAATTCCGGTGTCCTGGGTGAAAGTCCTGTGTTGTTTGACCCATCCACCCCCCCAAAACAACCTCCTTAAGCAGATTTTAGGTCTTTCATACTACTCGCTACCATTTGTCATCTTACAGCGCCGCGGCTGAGCTGCTGCTCTGCCCGGTGCGTCCCGTACAGATGCTAAAGGGTGATTTTTGCCTCCGTATCCGGCGCTGAGAGCTACTGATCAAGCGTCAGTATTTTACGAGTTGGGAGTGAGGACTGGTTGGTCACAGAGTGCGACAGTGTGGCTTACTGATATGTTTTTAAATGGGAACTCCACCGCACGAATTTCCTCAACACAAGGAGGAGTTCTCATCCGCCTTTTAAATAACGTCTTCTGTGGCTCTGATGATGTCATAGTGATGTCATCAGTGTTAGCTCAGCGTGACGACTACACTTTAATAACGGAAAGCCCGCGTTCCACTGGCGACATGGAGGAAACTGTTTGTGTGTCTGTTTACCGTGAAGACAGACAAAAATAGGTTCTTGGTTGCATTATGGGAAATGTAGGATCCACCGTTTTTGGTCTCCATACTTAGGGACTTAAGATCAGGATATCTTGGTCTCTGCTGCTTCCATCAATCTTTTTTTCTATCCGTCTTTTGTGAGTTCCCCAAAATCACAGACTCTCAATGCCCAAATGCACCGAAAGAGCCTAATTTGACGCCAAATGGACGCCCACTGCTGGCATCAGATATGAAATGCCAACACCACAGCAACAGCGGGTCGCTATTTAGGTAAAAGTGTTGTATATTACACATACCCCTGTAGACTTTCTTGTTGTTAACGGGGTGGTAAAACCTCAGGCATAATCTAAACACGTCGTATAAGACGTATTTAATTTACATTCAATCATTTTCATTCTTAATAATGAATGTAACACAAGCTTATCGGAATAGCTGCCATTCCGCACGGCACCTACGCACAGCTCATCGCGTGTACTTGTAAGCCATCATCACGACGATATTTCAATCATCAGTTTATAGCGGTCATATTGAAACAGACTTTACAAAGTGCTGCACAATTCAGGATAAATCACTGGAGCACTCCTTTAATAGCTTTTGGACATCAATGGAGCGCTGTGGCACAGAGGAATAAGATTTATCGGCCTTGGATACACACACACGGTAGTATTCAGTAGAAGACATTCTTTGTTGGTTTGGGTCTTCACATGAGATTTGTTTAAAATAAGAAACCTATAGAATATCAGCAAACTTACTTACTTCAACCTCCGACACCACCTGCTATTGAAAAATGAAATGCATGAAGAAGAAAGTTGGTAAGAGAGAGCGTAGGAGTGGAGTAGGGTAGAGATGAAAAAGGAGAGGGGGTGGTAGACTCCACAACCTCATTATGTCTGTTGGCATTTTAACTCCTTTTGATGATTTAGTAAGAAGAGGGGATGGAGGAGGAGGGGAGGAGGAGAAGTGTTCTCTCCTCCGTCCATGACACCATTTCAATCCCCCGCTCCCACATCCCTCCCTCCCTGCCCTCCCCATGACGGAGAAGAGAGAGAGAAGAAAGAGAAGTGAGTGTCTTTAATTTAGAGGGATCCCGAATGCGTGAAATCCTTTATGCTATCTGGGTCACAGTGTGCCTTACAGGCTGAAGAAACACACAAACACACGCACGCACACACACACACACACTCTGCTGGTTTCTTCATTCATTGTGTGAGCATCTCTCTCTGTTACATGCGCTGCTGAGGGAGGTTATGGTGTGTGTTGTGTATAGGCAGTACTGAAGAGGTAAAGCAAGCTCTCGGTGTCAACCCCTGAATATTCTAGCTTTTTTTTCTTCTTCTTTTAAGTAACTTTAAAGTTACGAAAATCATCTCACTCTGCACTGTCCGACAGTATCATTCACACTACGCGGCCAAACGCATGTGAACGCCGGCAGAAAGTATGTGGGCACTCGAAACGCTACACCCACGCTTGTTGAACATATCCATTCCAGAACCATGAGCATTACTCCGCTGCTATCAGCCTCCACTCAGCTGGGAGGGCTTTCCGCAACGTTTTGGCTCCGATTTCTGGCTGCGGGGATATTCTTCCGAATCAAATTCAGACAGGAATGACGTCCACTGCTCAAATTCTCGCCCCCCCCCAACCCCCCTTCAATAGAAGTGCATGGCAACGATGGTAAAGACCGCCATTATGATTAATGCAAAGGCAGCATTGCAAGTCTGTGACCAACAGGGACAAACGCCAGCTGTTGACACAAAGTAGGAAGCACACTATTGTCGAAATATAATTGGATTCCTTAGCTTTAAGATAAGAACTAAGGGGCCGACCCAGACGAAAGTACACTAAAGTGAGCAGAGTTGATTGAGTGGCGTGAGTTGTTGATTGGCTGGAACGTGGTTTGTTGCATTTTGGTGCACAGCCTGTGCCCCTGGCGTTTGTTTGACGTTTACGACCCCTGCGTCGTCTCCCGAGACCTGGGCTTTTTCGGGGTGTGTTCGGGGGGGGGGGGGCAGGCAGCTAGCGGATCAAGGAGAAATGCCTACGATTTGAGACAAAAATGAAATTGCGCTGAAGCCATCCAGGAACTCATAGTGCACCTTTAACCTCAGCAGCTGTCACGTTGAACTTCAAAGTATGAACACCTCTGTGAGTTGTTTAGCATAACGTACATTTTCATTGCCGTATGGTCTGGCTACACCGCCATCATTATGGGCCCTGTACTACAGAGCAGTATTTGGGGTCAGCCAGGTAATTTCAGGGTTATGACGCCGGTTTAACTTTTACTGGGATAAATCACCGTGGTAATGTATGCTGAACAACTAAGCTGCCTAGGAGCAGGTTATGTTCGAGATAGTCTATATCCTTAGCGTTCCACTCTAGGATTGCTCCCGTGCTGCATGTATGCATTTTCCATTTCCTTCCCCTTTCTTTGTGTTGGCGTTCTAAACTCCGGTGGATTTCTGAGCACTATGGTTAATTGCTCCTCAGATCTCTGCAGGGTAAATCCAGACAGCTAGCTAGACTATCTGTCCAAGATTTAATTGACAGAGCTGTGCGCTTTGAGAGGTGGTTAAGACTAGAAAAGCACAATATAAATGTAGTTAATTAACCATCTGTAAAACTGAGTTTCTCCACAATTAATCCTGCAAAAGCAACACTTTAAATCTTGTGTTTACCATAAATGTGCTTATAAGTTTCTTGGAAATGAGTAATTAAGCATGAATAAGCATTAAAAATGACTTATCAACTAAAGAAATCTTAGTCGACTAAGACCAAAACGACCGATTAGTCGACTAATCGACTAAGAGGTGGCAGCCCTAGAACGTACACATGTTCCACCAAAACAAGTTCCTTCCCGAGGCTATTTTACAGTGGCTCCGTCCGGCACTTAGCACCGCCCAAGACAATTGACCGTTCGCAAAACCCCGCCCTCGAACGGTCCTCGTCCAATCCTAGCTCAGCAACTGTAACTAAGGAGAAGGACCCCCGTCAAACATTGCAATTTCAGCAAGATCGTGAAACGATGCGCCTATGGTACAAATGTACCCCAAACAACCTAAACGTTGTCCTTTTTTAACACTGATTAAACGAGAACTCCGGGCAATTTTTACATTAATCTTGACTGCTATATGTATAGGAGTACTGTCGATAGCAAAAAAGACGAGCCGAATTGGTGCTAGCAACACAGAGCTGCTAAAGCTAAGCTCCCACTCAGCTAAAACGGCAGTTTTGGGGGCATAAGATAAAGAGTGCCTTTGTGCCTCTTAACAGACACAAAATGCAATTAAAATGTGCAACATGAACAGGGCCCTTACATGACAACAAGATGCGTTTAGCAACTTAGCCATTGTTTAAATTCACCTATACCTCTTAGCTGCTAGCTGCCGTCTGGGATGAGTGAGTGTGTTCAGCCAGGCTCCGGTAATAATCATCACGCAGCAGTTCCATGTGTATTTGTAGCATATATATATATCCATTTTGTGTGCGATCAATCTGGCGTTGGTGAATATGAGTCTCTGCAGTGGCGAATTGTGTGGTAGTTTCCTTAGCCAGGCTAGCAGCCCCGACCGGGCATCCTTCTACTTCCTCCCTCGCCTGCCGTGGCCGACAACAATCCACAGGCGGCCGCTGGTCTGGTGGATGTCCTCCAGAGGACAGTTCATGCTTTCGCGGCGAAATTTTGAAGTTTATTCCCTCCTCAAAAATAGGTATTTGAGCACTGTAGTGGTTATGATCATATCAGTGACTATGTAACTACATGGAAACGGGCCAAATCATGCCTGTTTCCCGTACAGTAACAGCGCCACTGAAGGCTAGCTCTAGCTCCATAGTTACTCCAAGCTCCTTCCCTTGTGAACACCTCCGCTCTTCACTTTTCACACATTAAGCTCCGATCTGCACACTGCTGTTTACCTTTTCCTTCTACAACTGAATTCCCACGGGACTTAAGCGCAAGACTACAGCCTTCTGCAACGCTGGTTACTCTACAAGAAACAGGCATCACTTGGTCCGCCATGGCTATGTGTCTGGTTCTCAATTGTTTGACGGGCGTAGTAACAATAACTAGGGGGCGTGGCTTTTGCGAACGGTCAATTGTGATTGGTTTAAAGAAATGCCAATAAACCAGAGCACGTTTTTCTCCCATCCTGGGAATGTTGTGTGGACTAGCCAGAGACAACAAATTCTTTACATTTTCACATCTACACCAGTCATGCTGCCTCGGCTACTAGCAGGGGACTGTTATAATGGACATGGGAGAAGTTGCTGAGAATTTGTGTCAGATGTCAGTTTAAATAAAGCAGGAAAACGTTGATGCTATTGGCATCAGAGCAGAGGAACGTGATTTGACCATGCAGTATCAGGGTAGTGTATCCAAATAAAGTTTTGCTGAAAGTTGTGTTGGCTCAGGGTGCTATTTTAAAGCTCAGTCTGACCTTTGACCTCCCTGTGAAAAGAGGATAAAAATCAATGCAGCATCACATCATTTAATGAAATTATTTAAAGGAATTCCAAGCTCTAAAGCATGCTTTCAATTTAATGTGTGTGTTCCATGATCGAACGACGCACAGATAGTGTAACTCATCCCTCTGCACGCACGCACACACGCACACACACACGCACGCACGCACACACACTGTGTCTGTGTGCACATCGGGTGACACTCAATACTTGACATTCAGTGATGGAAGAGCACTTAAAGCAATAATTGGAAATGTTCTTAGAGACAGAGCTGAGTATTTTAATGGGATTTGAGGGTATGGTGTGTGTGTGTGTGTGTGTGTGTGTGTGTGTGTGTGTGTGTGTGTGTGTGTGTGTGTGGCTCCATACAAGAAAGACAGAGTAATATCTATGGAGTAAGCTCACACACACACACACACACACACACAAGATGAAATCACAGAGACGGATGACCCTCATGGGTGTATTGACATCTCTCACGGCTGAACAAATGGCGCAGTTGAGTTGCGTTCACTGACATTGATCTGAAAACTGTTTAACATTCCATCTGTGGCCTCACCTGGGTTAGTCATAGACCACAGGGATATTATCTCTCTCTCTCTCTCTCTCACACACACACACACACACACACACACACACACACACACACACTCACCATGTAAAGCTTTTGATGGACTTGAACACGTTACGTCACTGTGATTAGAAAAGGTAGATACATTCTAGCAGTTAAACAAAAGCCAACTGCTGCAACTCCTGATGATGTTTTTCGTTGACAGTGGTTCTGTGATGTTGATGACAGTGGCAGTGATAAGACGAAGTTGCTAATGTTCAGTTGACGATGTTTATCTTAAGATGATAATGCTGATCTCTCTGTATGTGTTTCTGAAGACCATGATGGTGCCGACGATTAGGAAGTCTGTCAGATAGGGTCCTCCTACAGGGGTGGAAAGTAGAGATTGTGGCTGTCAAGAGTGTTTGTGTGTGTGTGTGTGTGTGTGTGTGTGTGTGTGTGTGTGTGTGTGTGTGTGTGTGTGTGTGTGTGTGTGTGTGTGTGTGTGTGTGTGTGTGTGTGTGTGTGTGTGTGTGTGTGTGTGGGAAAGCCTGATACGGCTTATTTTCTTCCTCCATTGTTGTCCATAAACTTTTCTTTAAACAGCCACGCTGTTGTGACACGTTCCTTCGTTACCATGAACACAATCACTGTAGTTCATTTTGACTCAGCACACACACACACACACACACACACACACACACACACACACACACACACACACACACACCATCCTGCTGCCACAAATGCTCACTAGAGCACCAAATGTGGATTAATCCGCAGCTGAAAAAAGTCCCCAACAAATGCACTTTCCTCCTATTTCAGTAACGTTGGATACAACCTAGAATACCAGCAGACTTATACTTTGTATTTTTATTTCTGACTTACTGGTTTATTTAGGACACTCCTGCTGTTTTTCTTTCTGATAACGTTCATGACCAAATGGTGTGCGGCCATGGAAGGCCTGTGGCAAGCAGACGCGCCAACATTATTTGAAATGTGGCTTTTAAGTGTTTTTCAGTTGCTTAGTAAATCAGACACTGATTGTGCAGTGCTGTATTGTGCCTAGGGCTGGGCAATATGGCTGAAAACTGTATCACGATATAAGTGTTTCATATCGGTCGATATCGATAATTATTGATATTTTTTATGACCTATTTAAAATAAGGACCAGGAGAAAAATATATTAAATTTAAACATTTTTATTTTAAACTTAACCTTCCTCTGATTATAATCCCCTCAGTTATAAAAGCAGAAATGTCAACACAACCATGGAAATCACTCAAATAATTAAAATGTAAACATAAGTCTAAAATCACAGTGAAGAAAGAATAAGTAAGAACTGCTTAATAAGGTGTAATAAAATGGTGCAAAGTGTTAAATATAAACATAGAGAAACCTGAAACCTGAGAAGAACTATTTTCTGCAGGTTTAGTGCTAGGTTGGTAACCTGGCTTCTGGACAGTGCTCAGCGCAGTCTGCCTCCGTTATTTCTTTGAGCGTTTAGTAAGGGCTGATGCAGAGTACCTCTCCATGGCGGTCTGCTACTTGTGCGGTGTAGCAGCTGCAGATGTTGTTGGACGTTGCTGGCGAATCCGGCTGTGCTCCAAAGTGTGAGCCGCGGCTAAGGTGTTAAAACAAGTTTTGCGGTAGTGTTGGTGGGGACGACGGTCAGACTTATAAAAACCCCCAAAACTGCCATACTGACTTTTCCTGTTTTATCAACAATTTCCTCGCTCGCACGGCACTCACTTTCCACTTATCGCGCGCCACGCCCGGTTCTGTTATTGTAGAATCCAAACACGAGACAGCGATGTGGCGCAACCAAACATGATACTGTTACATGATTGGCTGTTAGAGTGTCACTCCCTACGTTGCTAGGTTACCAGAGAGTGAGTGCCTTTGTTCATGCAACCAAACTTGCTTCGCAACTTCTGGTTTCTTCCGAAGAAGAAAAACAAGTTATCGAACGTTTTATCGAACGCATTTTCTATTGATATTGATTACGTGTCTATCGCGATACATATCGTTATCGTTTTATCGCCCAGCCCTAATTGTGCCTCTTTATACAGCTAGGCTTCTTTTTTGTTTTTCCTACCCAAATATTTTGTGCTGGTCAGGGGTTACTTGGATAAAAAAAAAAAAGATTTCAAAGAAGGTACATTATTGAAAAAAGTTTGAGAACCACTGGTCTATAGTGTACATCTGTGTGTTCCAGCCGTCTCTAGATAACGAGGAGGAGAAGGTGGACTGTTTGAAGCACGTGCACGGTCAGTATCGACACACGCCTTCCTCCTGCTGGCAGTTCCCACTAGTTTTACTGCGGTGAAGCCAGAGGCCAATGCTTGTGTTTGTACTCAGTTAAACGGTGAGACCTGGAAGCAGGACTTGAAAAGAATAGGATTCAGTAAAAAAAAAAAAAAAAAAAAAAGTCATCGTAGTCAGAATCATTCAAATCTAAAAAAAAAAAAAACCCCCCTTTCCAAAAAGTTTTTTTTTTTTTTTTTGGAAAAAAAAAAAATCTTGCTGCTTTCCTTTTCTTAATAAAAAAATTTTAAAAATTTTTTTTTTTTTTATGCAATTTTATGCGATGGTTATGCGCGGGAACTTGCAAAAACTGCGGTTTGATGAAAAAGAGGGGGGGAAAAAAAAGGGACTCCCCCCAACACCCTGCTTTTCGATGATGTTCACTTCGCGTAATTACGTCACTTCATAACGTTGTCATGGCAACAGGGGTAAATGGCTGCTCTTGTGTGAAGTAAGCGCAGCATTTTTCAACTTTCTGCTAAGATATATGGGACTTTTGCAAGCCCCGCATATTTTGCGTGGAAATCGGCAATTTATGCGGCGAAAGTGCGGTGTATTTGAAAAATACCGGCCCCGCATAAATATGCGGACTTTGGCTGATTATGCATTAAATTATGCGATCGCATAATCACGTTTTTCTGGAGGGACTGATATTCAGCCCACCCTCAGCAGGCTTGACCATATTTTATGACACGTGCACACAGGCAGTTTCAAAAGTGTACCTTCAGCTGCAATTTGAAATTGAAATACAGTATGAGCTAATGGCTCCAAGGTCACCAAATATAGTTCACCCACCCCCCCCCCCTCCCCCCTCCCCCAATTCATATGCTCCTCTCTTTCCCCTCTCTTTCTCTCTTACACAAACACACCAGGCAATTACCAATATCTGCCAAATCTGCTGACATGTCAGAATGCTAATGTATGTTGTAATGGTCCTTGAATAACGGTTCGGAGGCTGCCAGCTTTCTTTTATTTGACTTCATTTCCGTCTCTTCCCGTCACTTTCTGTTCTTTCCTTTATTTACTTTCATCTTAGCATTCCCTCTTTTGTTGTATTCTGTTTGCTTTTCTTTCCTGTCTTTTCATTCCCTTTATTTTCCCTTCCTTTTCTTTTGCTTTCTATACCTTACCTTTGCTTTCTTTTGCTTTGTTACCTCTCCTTTCTTTTCCTTGTCCAGATAGTCCTTACCATTAAGATGTATAGAAAATACTATTTGAAAAGATTTACATGAAATTAAAAGAGGGGTTTTTTTTTTTTTTTTTTTTCTCGCTTCTCTCTCTTTTTTTTTTTTTTTTTCTCTTTTTCTCTCTCTCTCTCTCTCTCTCTCTCTCTCTCTCTCTCTCTCTCTCTCTCTCTCTCTCTCACTCTCTCTCTCTCTTTCTCTCTCTCACTGTCTTGATGGAGGGATCAGGATGTCTGTCTACTTTTTGACACCATCAATCTTGACATACTTCTTTACCCAACGGTGTGGTGGATTAACACACACACATATGTGCGCACACACACACACACACACAACACACACACACACACACACACACACACACACAGGTATTCTCTAATGTGCAACCACATTCTAACATTTTTAGATTGAACATATTGTTTTACAGATGTGCACAATAGCAGCAGGCTGCTAGAAATGATAAAGCTGTGATAGTTCAGAAATAATTGGTTATAATTATTTATAATATTAAGTAATAATATAGATTAAAAACACTACTCTTGGCTGGGCATTGCACTACTTCTCTCCTCTTCTCATTCCCCTTGTATGTGTTACTGCAGTGTGTGTGTGTGTGTGTGTGTGTGTGTGTGTGTGTGTGTGAGGCGTGTGTGAGGCAGGATGATCAGCACATTAAAGCAAGGGCCAGAACCATATGTTAATTATGTAAATGATTGGCTTTAATCAGGCTCAGCCATGTAGCAAGTTAGTGGGTAGGGAGAATGTGTAGATCCAGCACAATCCCAATTAATATTCATCTGGAACTCTCTGCGTGTGTGTGTGTGTGTGTGTGTGTGTGTGTGTAGCTGTGGACTGAGTGAGGATGAATTCATAGTTTGATGAGGGATGAAAGAGCTGGAGTGGCTCGGTTCTGCACCCCATCTGTCTTCACCTCAGTCGCCTTTGAACATACAGACACACAGCTGTAGAACGGGCCTCCGTGGCCAGTGAGAGGTGATTATTCCATATTTCAGCCAAACAAATGGGGTAAGTTGAATTTTAGCACATCGAAAGCCATATGGGGAGCTTTCTGGAGGAGCATAGTGGTTGTTGAAAACACTGTGATCTGTCCCAGCTGCTCAATACCCACAGAGAGAAAAAAAGACCAAACCTATACTGTAGCGTCACGGTCCGGGCGTCACAATCCGGCGCATGCATGCTTCTGGGTACTAGAAGCCGTACGCCGTTAGCACAAAAGTCCTCCAAACCATACGACGATATAGGTCGTTCATTCCTACCCTCTTATACGACCCACAGGAGTGTTTTATAAATTAGCAACCCTAGCCGTTGAAGGAAATTCGACACATAGGAGCATTATCCGTCCTCATATCTAAAGCACAGAACATAACCGTTGCGATTACGCCCCGATTTTTATGAATTTTGGTGGAAAGGTGTCGCATAGGCCAAGGAAGAACCCATTCGATTTTGGAGCCGATCCGAATCACGGGGCGAGATGCTCGTGCTGCGTTCAGGTGGTGTCAGAATAATTTAAGAAAATGACTTCCCGACTGGGAAATTTCATTGTAAGATAGGGCATGCCATGGCAGAGGTCTGCGCTCTCCGAGTGCACTTCTAGTTCATAATGTTGCATATAATGTATGGTGATTTATTTCAATTCAATTTTATGTATAGTATCAAATCGTAACAAGATATCTCAAGACACTTTACAGATAGAGTAGGTCTAGACCACACTCTATAATTTACAAAGACCCAACAATTCCAGTAATTCCAGAATTACTTACTGATTTATTAGATATTGAACACTTTGGTTCTCCATTTAAACTCTGCGAACGAAGAGATGAAACAGAAGATTAATTTAATGTGTCTTGCTTTGTCTGTCAATGCTCTGACTGAAGAGCTATTCATGTGGAAGAGCGCACAGTTCATCTTCAGGTCTTTACATGAACAGCACAGTGGGCCTTTGTGATGTGCAATTGTGACATGAAATTATGAACTAAATGCATTTCGGTTTCTGAGATTGACTACCAAAACCATGGATGTATTGAAGGGGTACACCGTTGATGTATTTTTGCTCTCCCGATGAATTGAGACATCTGCAAGAAACCTATTTAAAAAAAAGAAAGAATTGATATATTCAAAGCAGCGGACGTCGAGGTATGCTGACTTTTTCAGTCCCTAGTTTGGATCAAGCTCTAAAAAACACTGAATACTTTTCAGTTAATGGAACTCGAGAGCATTTTATAAGACCCTCCCTCCCTCCCTCCCTCGTCTTTAAGGTCTATACCCACAAACTAATAAATCGAAGCTGAGATCACCCTGGTGATTTTCTGAGAACTCTTGTTTTCAATGCAAGTTTCAATGCAATTATTGAAAGTGTATTTTGAGTAGCACCTTCACAAATTCAGTGGATCAGAGAGATTACAGAGACATTTCACAGATGATCTGCAGAGTAATTATCCATTACAACATTCCAAGAAAGCAACAATAATCACTGAAACTACACACTGTTATCATTTATTAGCTCTGCTAGCTTAGACACACCCCCCCCCCACACACACACACACACACACGTATGTCCTTCACATTTGCCAGAGATTCAGAACATCAGCACTGACCAAGGTCCAAAGCAGATTTCGTCCTTTGTTGTTAGAAGTGGTGAATTGTGGGTTAATTGCCCTGGTCTTCCTGCAGTTTGATCCTGGCCTAGGAGCAAAATAGGACTGGATACACAACAGGTGCCATGTGCTAGCAGACTAGCACACGGCCAACTCACAGCAACCTGTTTCACAGCCTGAATATGTAAACTCTCTGTAATGTCAATTCTGTGGGAATTTTGGACTCTCAAAGTCGGCAAATCCGCCAAATCCTGCTTTGAATCTCCCGTAGTTGCAGTTTGAAAAACACTTTACCCGTATTTTTGGTTTGGCGCACAGCCAGGCGGGCCAACATTTATCGTGAACCTAAGTCGATACGCGGGCTGGATCAAAATTCGGGCCTTGAGATTGACACGTGATTTAAGCTCTCTAGTATACTCAAACACCTGTAAATAGTCTGGTTCCCGGCCATGTAGACATGACTTGTGGGTACTGAACCCTGTTAGCAATCCTTAACCATCATTGTAAATTTAACATGTTCTATATTATGTAAATGAGTTCTAATAGACTCAAGGCTCAAAAGGCTCAAGGAATGATAATTCAGTGTGCTTTGAACCCTCTGGTAAACACAGAGCGCCATCTAGTGGGCTCAGAAAATAAAGAAAATGCTTCATGAAGCTTCAACTGGCCACCGTATGGTGTAGTGTACATGTGCACGTGGATTCTCTTTTTTTTTTTTTTTTTTTTCCTCCAGGCCCTCTGCTCTCTTTCTGCTTCCATCTCTGCATATTCTCGAAGAGGGCTCCAGTTGTATAACTGTACTCAAAAATGTTGCTTGGCATTGCATTATGCAACTGAACGGCAGCATCCTGTTCAGAAGGGATATTCTGAGCCAGTGAGAACCATAAAAAAAAAACCCACTGCATTTCTGACTTCATCACAACACAAAAACACCTTAATGCACCATTCATTTTGGACTCTTTTAAAGTTGGGATGGCGTTAAGGTGGATTCTGTGTAGACCATCTAATTCGGGAAGGACAGAAAAAGGGTCAGCTTTCAGTCCTCAAAAGGCTGCACCTTCTGACATGAGCCACACTGCCAGAAAAACAATTCAACATGTTTTGCTTGTATGTGTAAAGGGATATTGGAAAAAAAACAACATATTAATTAAAATTTCATATCCCAGGCAAAGTCAAAACTTTGATTTTGTATGTCATATTTTATGTTTCATTTCATTAACCTCGTGATTTTGACTGAAAACATTTGAGTTTTCTGACTGAAAACATTTAAATATTTCCTTTTTTCCACAAATAATCTAAAAAGTATAAAAGCCTTTTTTTGGCCAGGGTAATCATCATGAATATTATCACTGGAAAAAAAACAACATAGATTATTCAGACTTTGTTGACTCAAAGGTCCACTTACAAGACTTTCAACCACATCTTAAGGCCTTCATTCTGCTGATGAAGACTGTGAGATGGGGGTGGGAGGGGGGGGCTAGAAAGTAATATTCAGTTGGTTGTCATATACAATTTCACCGCTAGATGGGAGAAATTCTTACACAATGCAGCTTTAAACATTTTTTTCTCAAACCTTTGCATTTTGATATAACTTAAAAAAAAGAAAGAGGAGAGTGGCAAAAATAATTATCTTATGCAATTTTACAGTACATGGACATAGCCAATGCATATAAGTGACATTATATATCATCCTACTGTACGGCAATTTATATGGAAGAAGAATAAAAACATACCATGTGGTCCAGGGGGAATTGCAGGTCTACCCTCTTCCTCTCTGTCACCTTCCTCCTCCTCACTCCCTACCTCTGTCCCTCTCTCTGAATCTGGAGCCTCCTCTTCATCCCTCACTGATTCTTCTTTTTCCTTGTCTCTTTCACTTATTTCCTCGTCTCCGTCACTTATTTCCTCGTCTCCTTCACTTATTTCCTCATCTCCTTCTGTGGTCTTCTCCTTCTCTGACCCTCCTGGTCTCTCCAGTTTACTGCCTTCTCCTTCATTTCCCTCTTATACTTTTTTATTGTGACGTTGTTCATATTACAATCATACAATTAATGTCATAATTGACACAGTATATTTTGTCCCCTTTTTTCCTTATTTCTTTTCCCCTTCCCTTCCCCTCCTTCACACCCAGTGGGAAAAAAAACAAACATAAAAATAGATAATTAACAGAAGGAAATATATACGTCGACACACCCTCATACATACCTACTTGCATACATATACATACATACACTTCCAGACGTACATCATATATACGCCCATATATACCCACGCATATGCATACATACCTACATCCTTATATACATACAGACATACAAATTTCCACATGGTTGCATCATATGTCACAGAGATTACATCCATGCATCATCTAATTACACAGATCCAAATCCAAATCATTCTCTTCCTCCTGTGTACTTCTTTGAATTTTCTTAGCAAAAAAAGCTGGCAATATCCCCTAGCCTGGCTCCGCCCTCCTACGTACTTCCACTCAATTTTCATTTCCCTTCAGTACTACGTCTGGGTTTGCGGTATATTCTTGGGTTTTCTCAGATCAAATCTTTACCGGTCCAATCAGTGAACCGAGGGAGTGGCTGAAAACGATGACGTTGAGGTTCGGTGCGGCGGAGAAAAGATGCGGTCCGTTGTGGCAGCAACGCTGCCGAATATCCAGAAGTTAAAGCCCGAGAAAGAACAATATTTTCAGAGTTTTGTTGGTGGCCATGATGTTGTGGCCCTCCTCCCCACGGGGTACGGGAAAAGTTTAATTTTCCAGCTCGCTCAGTTAGTGGTGAAGGAGTTGGCTAAGGCTAACGCTAGCGATGCTAAGCCGATAGTAGTTGTCGTCTCCTCTCTTGTTAGCCTGGTCCTACCAGACAATAGGTAGGAGGGCGGAGCCAGGCTGCCAGAGTGGCTCTGGGCAGATCCAATAGTTTTAAACTTCAACAGAGTACCTGCCTTAGGAAGTTAACAAATGAAATGTACCAGAGTCTGGTAGGACCAGGCTAAATATCCCCACCTTTAGCCTTCCTTTTCATGTTTAGGCTCCAGCTAAGTTCTTCAGCTGCTCTGGCCTGCAAAAGTTGATGAAAAAAACCTCTGGTTATCCTTGTATTACATTACACTGTAGGGCACTGAAGCTAATAAGTAGCGTATAACAAATATAAAATCAGAAAAGATTTATCACACGCACACAACAGTTATGTTTAGACTACTTCATCCTATTGTATTTGTTATTTCCCCAGTTGTAACCTGGTTTCGTTTGTGCCGCCTTATTGCCGTGATATGTGAGAGGAAGTGGATTTTATAGGACTGCTTAGCTAATCAAATAAAAATGATCGATCTCCCAACTGGCAGTGTATTGTCTGTTGTAACGTAACGTCTGCGAAACGACGACCATCAGTAAACGTTATGGATACAGATAAGGTTTTATATTTTTATATTAAGCTGTTCTTGTCTTTACTAAAATCCAAACTAATCAAAGGGCAACGTGCTCTTCCAAATCACGAGGGAGCGATTTGACTTTTGGCTAAGCTAATAGACGCGCTGTTTTTGCTGATGCTGAATCGTCTTTAGCATACAATACATTCGTTAAAAAATGTAACTGTAAGGTAAACGTGTGTTTAAACTACACCTGGGGGAAACTGACTTTACCTTCAGAGGCTTGGGGGGGGGGGGACTCGGGGAACTCGCTGTGTGTGAGCCAGACTGAGCGAACGCCACTCTGCACGTTTGAATCAGGGATTTAGCGAAGTATTTGAGGGGCAGAGGGAAGAATACATTTAAAATAAAAAAATTCAATTGTTCACTTTTGGTAAATGTATTGTTTAGTTCAGTGCTTCGAGAAGCTTGTGGACATAGTGGCAATTAGTTTTTATGAGTACAGTTTTTGGATCACCAAAGTTAGGGGGGCAGCTGGGGGCGCAAGTGCCCCCCTCTAGATCCGCCCCTGGTGCCAGAGCAACTTTGATGTGAACACACAGATGAAAGTTTTCAGGTCATTTGCATTCATTAGCTGAGAGACAGCAGAGAGCAGGACGGTGCAGGTGCGCATCACTTTAACTCTGTGTGGGTATGCGTACGTGTGTCTGTGAGGGATCCAGGTGTAGGTATGTCACAGGCGGGTTTTCAAAAAGGTTTTATTCACCCAAAAATGAAAGATCCAATTTTATTTTATTAAAATATGCAACACAGCGGTTAGTTACAGAGAACTAAACGGATGTCAGAGAGACTAAACTCACCCACCACGCTGAGCACAAACGGGAACAGAATGGCTGTCAAACCAACCAACTGAACTACAAATAAACACAACAGCCAAATTAGTCATACATATTATATGCATAATCAGAATATTTTTTTTTTTTTTTAGCAATTAACCAAACTAGATGCACAAACAAACTAATATACTCTTCTCAATTCCACTACCAGCTCCTTTGTCTTTGTCACATTGAGCTGCAAACGATTGTCCTCGCACCATGTGACAAAGTTCTCCACCACAGCCCCTGTACTCCGCCTCATCACCATCAATGATACACCCCACTACCGCAGAGTCGTCAGAAAAAACTTGGTAGAAGATGGTAGGACTCTGACTGATAGCTGAAGTCCGTGGTGTAGACGGTGGAGAGGAACGGAGATCATGATGAGAATCATCATGTGAAAAAAAGCAGCCATTTTAATGATCTGCTTTGGGTTTTGTACTATGAGTTGTGAGGTAAAAAAACAAAACTGTAAATATTAAGTGTAATATATTTTTTGTGTGCAGGAGGGTGATCATTTTTCTGCCGTCGAATATTGACTGTCTTATAAGGATCTGTGTGTGTGTGTGTGTGTGTGTCGTGCTGTTGCAAAAGTGCTTGCATCGGCAGGTTCATCCTGAGAGCCTCTCAAATCAAATGACCAAGAATAACGTGGAGAAAAATGCTGAGGTCGGCAAGACAACACACACACACACACACACACACACACACACACACACACACACACACACACACACACACATACACACACACAGAGACACACTGTCATACATGTCGCACAATTTGAACGTTTGTCCAGAGCACATTATCTGTTCATGTCCAAATAACTATTTAATTTGTTCACAACCCTAATAGGAATCATAAGTATGTCTAAACATAATGATATGAGCAAGATGATTTATAGGATTGTCATACGGATTTCTGGGCATAGCAGATTCCCCTTTCATGTCCATACGATGTGTATTTAGCTGCTGGTCAAGCTCCATGCTTGTATCTTTGTTAAAAGAAATCTTATTTTAAATTAATTTTAATGTGACTACACATCCAAAATAGAGTCAATTATCAAGGATGGACCGGTCAAACAAATACAAGACTTGCATCCAGGAGACTGCTGTTCATGTTTTCCCACAAATTTTTCACTTGAGTACGTAAATTATCTTACCTAACGTATTTAGGGCTACGTTACATCCGTAAAGTGCTTAAATTACGTAATAACTTATCTCACCTACTTAATTGGTCGCCGGTGACCCAGTTACGGTAGTTTGGACGTTTTCACAGTAAGCATTAAAAAAAAAAGTTTAAAACTTGGTGGTACACATCGTTAGTTCGGTTAGATTCTCCACAATTTAATCGGTCAGTTTGTTTTGCTATTTTACGATGCTAAAATTTCTGTTTATTTACATGGAGTCTTTAGCGAGTGTGATTTCGCTGATGTTTCTTTTGTTTAAAAAAAGGATCTTACTCTTTAACAGAAAGGTTGACCTCCTTAGAAATCCTTTCCATAATGTTGTCAGAAACATAGAATATTAATCTGAGCCTGTCAGCGGCAAAACGAGCACTTTTTTGAAGGTAAATACAAGCTGGACGATTGTCCCATTAACTCACATTGTAGCTTGTTTCACCGCTGGCGACTGCAGCGAGCTCTCTTAATACTGGACCAATGTCAGAGATTGTTGTTCCCATCAGTCACTTATACACAAAAACATAGGAACATAGGGTTAAAAAAAAATGGTAGTTACCCTTTAATTCTTAAAGTTCTGAATATCGTCATGTGGAGTCCATTCTTAACTGTCTGCTAAATTAATTTTCAAACATGTTCCAAAGAATATTTTCTCCTCTTCCTGCATCTGCATGTTTCTTGGTATCCTTGTTTTTGTTGCTGCCTACACAATTAAACTATCCCCACCTTTTTTTTATTTATTTTTTTCACCCCGGATTGCCCCCCCCCCCGACATCCAGCAAGCGCTCCCAGTGTGGAACGTCAATAAGCTGGGCCATGTCTCTGAGCAGCCATGTTGGAACGAGGTGTCATTGGCTAGAATCATGACGATTGGAGCAAATTCCCTTTTTAATTGTGTGTAGCGTCATGGTTCAGACGTTCATTGGGAGCCAGTCTAAATTAATGCGTAACAGTGATGAGTCTCTTTTTTGAGAAAGAAAAGATGATCAGCAACATTTGAATGAATGCAAAGGGTTTTATAGTCATCTAAAGTAGAGTCACAGAAGGGAGTAAAAGCATTTTAGCACAATTAGGTCACTCTGACAGGGTTAGGAGAGGTTCGAGGACTCCAGCGACACCACAAACTAAACACTTCCTGGCTCCTATAAGGTGATGCCTATGTCTGAAATATACATTTATACAGGTGTTGTTGACAAGAAGTAGAAGGTATGTGTGTTTTTCATGGTGTGCCATAAAGCATGTCTTACCTATTATAGACAAGAACCAAATTAACAGTTCTGAAACATGTTTGAACTGATGTAGTGTAGGTTGTGTTTAGTCACATGCTAAGCAAGCACATTTACAGAAACTAGAAGAATTCATGTTTCAAATGCAGCCTCATACACAAATTCTGGCCTTGCAGTCCTTCTGTTACGAGCGTTTCCATGTGGGTAGGGCAAAAAGGCAAAAAAGAAAAGAAAAAAGTGCATATTATCAGGTTAAGTTACGTAACAAACATACATATTTAACCCAAACCATGATCTTTTACCTACCAATGTCTTCACAATGTTCGGCTGTCGCTGGTATAAGGACGTGTAATCTGGGAGAAAATGTGTTTCCCTCGAACGTAATTGAGGATGCAGTTTAGTATGGGAATGTAATTTTTTAGGAGACAGGGTTGGAGTGTTGAGGTGGTGTGTGTGTGTTTGTGTGTCTGTGTGTTTTCCTGTGCCACAGTCCAGCATTGTGGAAGCAGTATGACAAATAGGACCTGTCAGCTCAAAGGAGAGAGAGAGAGAGAGAGAGAGAGAGAGAGAGAGAGAGCCGGCACTGATGATTGATTACTACAGTCTACAGTGAGGAGAGAGAGAGAGAGAGACCCAAACACTGAGAAGACGTGCTGATGTTAACGCTTTGTCCCGCCAGACTGAAGCAGAACATATAGAATGTGTTTGGATGCTGGTTGTCTTCGGTGTATGGAGGAAGAATAATTAGAAGCCCTAACGCATTAGACCACAGACACACAAACAGGTACAGAAAGGCAGAGAAGAGAGAAATTAAGGAGACATAGTAAAAGGGAAGGAAACAAGAGCAGAGCTGAGGTTGTTCAGTCACATCTTCAATACCCAATAAAGCTTATGAGTCATTACAAGAAGAACACACACACACACACACACACTTTGTGTATCTCTCTCCATGTATTGTGTTGTATCTTTTCTTATTTCTGCAGATAACTGGCCAAACGCATCGCAGTATCATCACACCGAGATATTTCCAGCACCGCTACAGTGTAGTTTGACACATTAGTGGAGCACTTTCCTGACATCAACAGAAACATCAGGTCTTACTGTCAGTCCTTTAGCATCAAAGAGCAAACGCAGTTCTAGAGCTGCCATTTCACACCAACAACAGAGAGAGAGAGAGAGAGAGAGAGAGAGAGAGAGAGAGAGATCCAGTGCAGAAGTGGTCCTTTGGTACCCTGGAAATCTTGTGAGAGCACAATTTGAATTTGCTCAGCAAGTCACCCTGGCATTCAGTAATGATGCTCATTAACTATGCCCCTGTAGCCGAGCTGCACCAATCACATCGGTGTATCTGATATAGGCGGGCCAGAGGTGAGCTAAACAGATGACGACAGCGCTGCGACGTCAAAGTCATTAGTAAACGTTACAAGATGGCTACGGATGAACACCAGTTGTTTGAAACGGCTTTGGCCGCTACAATGAACGAGTTAGACTTGGCTTTTTATCTAAAAGAGGAGCAGAAGACAGCGCTCGAATCGTTCCTTCGCAAGAAGGACGTTTTTGCTGTTTTGCCGACCGGATACGGCAAGAGTTTAATCTACCAGTTAACTCTGCTGGTAGCTAAGAGTTTAATCTACCAGTTAGCTCCACTGGTAGCTAAGAGTTTAATCTACCAGTTAGCTCCGCTGGTAGCTAAGAGTTTAATCTACCAGTTAGCTCCACTGGTAGCTAAGAGTTTAATCCTCAATTAGCTCCGCTGGTAGCTAAGAGTTTAATCTACCAGTTAGCTCCGCTGGTAGCTAAGAGTTTAATCTACCAGTTAGCTCCGCTGGTAGCTAAGAGTTTAATCTACCAGTTAGCTCCGCTGGTAGCTAAGTGTATGGGTACGCTCTGGATACGTCACCCCGTGTATTGTTGTGATTGGTTGTAGTGTGCAGTGAGATTTTCAAATGCATGCTTGGTGCCGCCCTTTGAGTTGGGCCATTTCCATTACTCATTGCCAGACCCTTAATCTTTGAGATTTGGGTCTGGATTTCCAGGCTAGCTCTTTGGTACAGTTTATTTTACATGGCAACAGTTCCCAAGGTTATTTCAATTCCACGTTTTGCTACAATATCAGTGCCAAATAATGGCAGTGTTGCTCTGTCCATCCGTTCATGCATTTTGGAGCAATAGTCCTGTGCAATTAATCGAACTTTTGAATGATCACAAAAATAGAATAATTGCTAAAAACAATTATTTAGCTCATTATGTTTTGCAAGTAAACTCTTATT